>NW_027142133.1:600000-826950 GCF_036365525.1 Heterodontus francisci
AACAGAACCGAACCCAGGACACTGGAGCTGTGAGGCTGTGGCAGTAAACAGAACCGAACTCAGGTCACTGGAGCTCTGAGACTGTGGCAGTAAACAGAACCGAACCCAGGTCACTGGAGCTGTGAGGCTGTGGCAGTCCCCAGAACCGAACCCGGGACACTGGAGCTGTGAGACTGTGGCAGTAAACAGAACCGAACCCAGGTCACTGAAGCTGTGAGACTGTGGCAGTGAACAGAACCGAACCCGGGACACTGGAGCTGTGAGACTGTGGCAGAAAACAGAACCGAACCCGGGACACTGGAGCTGTGAGACTGTGGCAGTAAACAGAACCGAACCCGGGTCACTGGAGCTGTGAGACTGTGGCAGTAAACAGAACCGAACCCAGGTCACTGGAGCAGTGAGACTGTGGCAGTAAACAGAACTGAACCCAGGTCACTGGAGCTGTGAGACTGTGGCAGTAAACAGAACCGAACCCGGGTCACTGGAGCTGTGAGACTGGGGCAGTAAACAGAACTGAACCCGGGTCACTGGAGCTGTGAGACTGTGGCAGTAAACAGAACCGAACCCAGGTCACTGGAGCTGTGAGACTGTGGCAGTAAACAGAACCGAACCCGGGACACTGGAGCTGTGAGACTGTGGCAGTAAACAGAACCGAACCCAGGTCACTGGAGCTGTGAGACTGTGGCAGTAAACAGAACCGAACCCAGGTCACTGAAGCTGTGAGACTGTGGCAGTAAACAGAACCGAACCCGGGACACTGGAGCTGTGAGACTGTGGCAGTAAACAGAACCGAACCCGGGACACTGGAGCTGTGAGACTGTGGCAGTAAACAGAACCGAACCCGGGACACTGGAGCTGTGAGACTGTGGCTGTAAACAGAACCGAACCCGGGACACTGGAGCTGTGAGACTGTGGCAGTCCCCAGAACCGAACCCAGGACACTGGAGCTGTGAGGCTGTGGCAGTAAACAGAACCGAACTCAGGTCACTGGAGCTGTGAGACTGTGGCAGTAAACAGAACCGAACCCGGGTCACTGGAGCTGTGAGACTGTGGCAGTAAACAGAACCGAACTCAGGTCACTGGAGCTGTGAGACTGTGGCAGTAAACAGAACCGAACCCAGGTCACTGGAGCTGTGAGACTGTGGCAGTAAACAGTACCGAACCCGTGTTACTGGAGCTGTGAGACTGTGGCAGTAAACAGAACCGAACCCAGGTCACTGGAGCTGTGAGACTGTGGCAGTAAACAGAACTGAACCCCGGTCACTGGAGCTGTGAGGCTGTGGCAGTAAACAGAACCGAACCCGGGACTCTGGAGCGGTGAGACTGTGGCAGTAAACAGAACCGAACCCGGGACACTGGAGCTGTGAGACTGTGGCAGTAAACAGAACCGAACCCGGGTCACTGGAGCTGTGAGACTGTGGCAGTAAACAGAACCGAACCCGGGACACTGGAGCTGTGAGACTGTGGCAGTAAACAGAACTGAACCCGGGTCACTGGAGCTGTGAGACTGTGGCAGTAAACAGAACCGAACCCGGGACACTGGAGCTTTGAGACTGTGGCAGTCCCCAGAACCGAACCCAGGTCACTGAAGCTGTGAGACTTTGGCAGTTAACAGAACCGAACCCAGGTCACTGGAGCTGTGAGGCTGTGGCAGTCCCCAGAACCGAACCCGGGACACTGGAGCTGTGAGACTGTGGCAGTAAACAGAATCGAACCCAGGTCACTGAAGCTGTGAGACTGTGGCAGTGAACAGAACCGAACCCAGGTCACTGGAGCTGTGAGACTGTGGCAGTAAACAGAACCGAACCCGGGACACTGGAGCTGTGAGACTGTGGCAGTAAACAGAACCGAACCCGGGACACTGGAGCTGTGAGACTGTGGCAGTCCCCAGAACCGAACCCGGGTCACTGGAGCTGTGAGACTGTGGCAGTAAACAGAACCGAACTTTGGACACTGGAGCTGTGAGACTGTGGCAGTAAACAGAACCGAACCCGGGTCACTGGAGCTGTGAGACTGTGGCAGTAAACAGAACCGAACCCGGGACACTGGAGCTGTGAGACTGTGGCAGTAAACAGAACCGAACCCGGGACACTGGAGCTGTGAGACTGTGGCAGTCCCCAGAACCGAACCCAGGTCACTGGAGCTGTGAGACTGTGGCAGTAAACAGAACCGAACCCGGGACACTGGAGCTGTGAGACTGTGGCAGTAAACAGAACCGAACCCAGGTCACTGGAGCTGTGAGGCTGTGGCAGTAAACAGAACCGAACCCGGGACACTGGAGCTGTGAGACTGTGGCAGTAAACAGAACCGAACCCGGGACACTGGAGCTGTGAGACTGTGGCAGTAAACAGAACCGAACCCGGGTCACTAGAGCTGTGAGACTGTGGCAGTAAACAGAACCGAACCCGGGACACTGGAGCGGTGAGACTGTGACAGTAAACAGAACCGAACCCGGGACACTGGAGCTGTGAGACTGTGGCAGTAAACAGAACCGAACCCGGGACACTGGAGCTGTGAGACTGGGGCAGTCCCCAGAACCGAACCCAGGTCACTGAAGCTGTGAGACTGTGGCAGTAAACAGAACCGAACCCAGGTCACTGGAGCTGTGAGGCTGTGGCAGTCCCCAGAACCGAACCCGGGACACTGGAGCTGTGAGACTGTGGCAGTAAACAGAACCGAACCCAGGTCACTGAAGCTGTGAGACTGTGGCAGTGAACAGAACCGAACCCGGGACACTGGAGCTGTGAGACTGTGGCAGTAAACAGAACCGAACCCGGGACACTGGAGCTGTGAGACCTTGGCAGTAAACAGAACCGAACCCGGGTCACTGGAGCTGTGAGCCTGTGGCAGTAAACAGAACCGAACCCAGGTCACTGGAGCTGTGAGACTGTGGCAGTAAACAGAACTGAACCCAGGTCACTGGAGCTGTGAGGCTGTGGCAGTAAACAGAACCGAACCCGGGACACTGGAGCTGTGAGACTGTGGCAGTAAACAGAACCGAACCCGGGACACTGGAGCTGTGAGACTGTGGCAGTAAACAGAACCGAACCCGGGTCACTGGAGCTGTGAGACTGTGGCAGTAAACAGAACCGAACCCGGGACACTGGAGCTGTGAGACTGTGGCAGTAAACAGAACCGAACCCGGGACACTGGAGATGTGAGACTGTGGCAGTCCCCAGAACCGAACCCAGGTCACTGAAGCTGTGAGACTGTGGCAGTAAACAGAACCGAACCCAGGTCACTGGAGCTGTGAGGCTGTGGCAGTCCTCAGAACCGAACCCGGGACACTGGAGCTGTGAGACTGTGGCAGTAAACAGAACCGAACCCAGGTCACTGAAGCTGTGAGACTGTGGCAGTGAACAGAACCGAACCCGGGACACTGGAGCTGTGAGACTGTGGCAGTAAACAGAACCGAACCCGGGACACTGGAGCTGTGAGACTGTGGCAGTAAACAGAACCGAACCCGGGTCACTGGAGCTGTGAGACTGGGGCAGTAAACAGAACTGAACCCGGGTCACTGGAGCTGTGAGACTGTGGCAGTAAACAGAACCGAACCCAGGTCACTGGAGCTGTGAGACTGTGGCAGTAAACAGAACCGAACCCGGGACACTGGAGCTGTGAGACTGTGGCAGTAAACAGAACCGAACCCAGGTCACTGGAGCTGTGAGACTGTGGCAGTAAACAGAACCGAACCCAGGTCACTGAAGCTGTGAGACTGTGGCAGTAAAGAGAACCGAACCCGGGACACTGGAGCTGTGAGACTGTGGCAGTAAACAGAACTGAACCCGGGTCACTGGAGCTGTGAGACTGTGGCAGTAAACAGAACCGAACCCGGGACACTGGAGCTGTGAGACTGTGGCAGTAAACAGAACCGAACCCGGGTCACTGGAGCTGTGAGACTGTGGCAGTAAACAGAACCGAACCCGGGACACTGGAGCTGTGAGACTGGGGCAGTAAACAGAACCGAACCCGGGTCACTGGAGCTGTGAGACTGGGGCAGTAAACAGAACCGAACCCAGGTCACTGGAGCTGTGAGACTGTGGCAGTAAACAGAACCGAACCCGGGACACTGGAGCTGTGAGACTGTGGCAGTAAACAGAACCGAACCCAGGTCACTGGAGCTGTGAGGCTGTGGCAGTAAACAGAACCGAACCCGGGACACTGGAGCTGTGAGACTGTGGCAGTAAACAGAACCGAACCCGGGACACTGGAGCTGTGAGACTGTGGCAGTAAACAGAACCGAACCCGGGTCACTGGAGCTGTGAGACTGTGGCAGTAAACAGAACCGAACCCGGGACACTGGAGCGGTGAGACTGTGACAGTAAACAGAACCGAACCCGGGACACTGGAGCTGTGAGACTGTGGCAGTAAACAGAACCGAACACGGGACACTGGAGCTGTGAGACTGGGGCAGTCCCCAGAACCGAACCCAGGTCACTGAAGCTGTGAGACTGTGGCAGTAAACAGAACCGAACCCAGGTCACTGGAGCTGTGAGGCTGTGGCAGTCCCCAGAACCGAACCCGGGACACTGGAGCTGTGAGACTGTGGCAGTAAACAGAACCGAACCCAGGTCACTGAAGCTGTGAGACTGTGGCAGTAAACAGAACCGAACCCAGGTCACTGGAGCTGTGAGACTGTGGCAGTAAACAGAACCGAACCCGGGTCACTGGAGCTGTGAGCCTGTGGCAGTAAACAGAACCGAACCCAGGTCACTGGAGCTGTGAGACTGTGGCAGTAAACAGAACTGAACCCAGGTCACTGGAGCTGTGAGGCTGTGGCAGTAAACAGAACCGAACCCGGGACACTGGAGCTGTGAGACTGTGGCAGTAAACAGAACCGAACCCGGGACACTGGAGCTGTGAGACTGTGGCAGTAAACAGAACCGAACCCGGGTCACTGGAGCTGTGAGACTGTGGCAGTAAACAGAACCGAACCCGGGACACTGGAGCTGTGAGACTGTGGCAGTAAACAGAACCGAACCCGGGACACTGGAGATGTGAGACTGTGGCAGTCCCCAGAACCGAACCCAGGTCACTGAAGCTGTGAGACTGAGGCAGTAAAAAGAACCGAACCCAGGTCACTGGAGCTGTGAGGCTGTGGCAGTCCTCAGAACCGAACCCGGGACACTGGAGCTGTGAGACTGTGGCAGTAAACAGAACCGAACCCAGGTCACTGAAGCTGTGAGACTGTGGCAGTGAACAGAACCGAACCCGGGACACTGGAGCTGTGAGACTGTGGCAGTAAACAGAACCGAACCCGGGACACTGGAGCTGTGAGACTGTGGCAGTAAACAGAACCGAACCCGGGTCACTGGAGCTGTGAGACTGGGGCAGTAAACAGAACTGAACCCGGGTCACTGGAGCTGTGAGACTGTGGCAGTAAACAGAACCGAACCCAGGTCACTGGAGCTGTGAGACTGTGGCAGTAAACAGAACCGAACCCGGGACACTGGAGCTGTGAGACTGTGGCAGTAAACAGAACCGAACCCAGGTCACTGGAGCTGTGAGACTGTGGCAGTAAACAGAACCGAACCCAGGTCACTGAAGCTGTGAGACTGTGGCAGTAAAGAGAACCGAACCCGGGACACTGGAGCTGTGAGACTGTGGCAGTAAACAAAACCGAACCCGGGACACTGGAGCTGTGAGACTGTGGCCGTAAACAGAACCGAACCCGGGTAACTGGAGCTGTGAGACTGTGGCAGTAAACAGAACCGAACCCGGGACACTGGAGCTGTGAGACTGTGGCAGTAAACAGAACCGAACCCGGGACACTGGAGCTGTGAGACTGTGGCAGTAAACAGAACCGAACCCAGGACACTGGAGCTGTGAGGCTGTGGCAGTAAACAGAACCGAACTCAGGTCACTGGAGCTGTGAGACTGTGGCAGTAAACAGAACCGAACCCAGGTCACTGGAGCTGTGAGGCTGTGGCAGTCCCCAGAACCGAACCCGGGACACTGGAGCTGTGAGACTGTGGCAGTAAACAGAACCGAACCCAGGTCACTGAAGCTGTGAGACTGTGGCAGTGAACAGAACCGAACCCGGGACACTGGAGCTGTGAGACTGTGGCAGTAAACAGAACCGAACCCGGGACACTGGAGCTGTGAGACTGTGGCAGTAAACAGAACCGAACCCGGGTCACTGGAGCTGTGAGACAGTGGCAGTAAACAGAACCGAACCCAGGTCACTGGAGCTGTGAGACTGTGGCAGTAAACAGAACTGAACCCAGGTCACTGGAGCTGTGAGACTGTGGCAGTAAACAGAACCGAACCCGGGTCACTGGAGCTGTGAGACTGGGGCAGTAAACAGAACTGAACCCGGGTCCCTGGAGCTGTGAGACTGTGGCAGTAAACAGAACCGAACCCAGGTCACTGGAGCTGTGAGACTGTGGCAGTAAACAGAACCGAACCCGGGACACTGGAGCTGTGAGACTGTGGCAGTAAACAGAACCGAACCCAGGTCACTGGAGCTGTGAGACTGTGGCAGTAAACAGAACTGAACCCAGGTCACTGAAGCTGTGAGACTGTGGCAGTAAACAGAACCGAACCCGGGACACTGGAGCTGTGAGACTGTGGCAGTAAACAGAACCGAACCCGGGACACTGGAGCTGTGAGACTGTGGCAGTAAACAGAACCGAACCCGGGTCACTGGAGCTGTGAGACTGTGGCAGTAAACAGAACCGAACCCGGGACACTGGAGCTGTGAGACTGTGGCAGTCCCCAGAACCGAACCCAGGACACTGGAGCTGTGAGGCTGTGGCAGTAAACAGAACCGAACTCAGGTCACTGGAGCTGTGAGACTGTGGCAGTAAACAGAACCGAACCCGGGACACTGGAGCTGTGAGACTGTGGCAGTAAACAGAACCGAACTCAGGTCACTGGAGCTGTGAGACTGTGGCAGTAAACAGAACTGAACCCGGGTCACTGGAGCTGTGAGACTGTGGCAGTAAACAGAACCGAACCCGGGACACTGGAGCTGTGAGACTGTGGCAGTAAACAGAACGGAACCCGGGTTACTGGAGCTGTGAGACTGTGGCAGTAAACAGAACTGAACCCAGGTCACTGGAGCTGTGAGGCTGTGGCAGTAAACAGAACCGAACCCGGGACTCTGGAGCTGTGAGACTGTGGCAGTAAACAGAACCGAACCCGGGACACTGGAGCTGTGAGACTGTGGCAGTAAACAGAACCGAACCCGGGTCACTGGAGCTGTGAGACTGTGGCAGTAAACAGAACCGAACCCGGGACACTGGAGCTGTGAGACTGTGGCAGTAAACAGAACCGAACCCGGGACACTGGAGCTGTGAGACTGTGGCAGTCCCCAGAACCGAACCCAGGTCACTGAAGCTGTGAGACTGTGGCAGTAAACAGAACCGAACCCAGGTCACTGGAGCTGTGAGGCTGTAGCAGTCCCCAGAACCGAACCCGGGACACTGGAGCTGTGAGACTGTGGCAGTAAACAGAACCGAACCCAGGTCACTGATGCTGTGAGACTGTGGCAGTGAACAGAACCGAACCCAGGTCACTGGAGCTGTGAGACTGTGGCAGTGAACAGAACCGAACCCGGGACACTGGAGCTGTGAGACTGTGGCAGTAAACAGAACCGAACCCGGGACACTGGAGCTGTGAGACTGTGGCAGTAAACAGAACTGAACCCGGGTCACTGGAGCGGTGAGACTGTGGCAGTAAACAGAACCGAACCCAGGTCACTGGAGCTGTGAGACTGTGGCAGTAAACAGAACCGAACCCGGGACACTGGAGCTGTGAGACTGTGGCAGTAAACAGAACCGAACCCAGGACACTGGAGCTGTGAGGCTGTGGCAGTAAACAGAACCGAACTCAGGTCACTGGAGCTGTGAGACTGTGGCAGTAAACAGAACCGAACCCGGGACACTGGAGCTGTGAGACTGTGGCAGTAAACAGAACCAAACTCAGGTCACTGGAGCTGTGAGACTGTGGCAGTAAACAGAACTGAACCCGGGTCACTGGAGCTGTGAGACTGTGGCAGTAAACAGAACCGAACCCGGGACACTGGAGCTGTGAGACTGTGGCAGTAAACAGAACGGAACCCGGGTTACTGGAGCTGTGAGACTGTGGCAGTAAACAGAACTGAACCCAGGTCACTGGAGCTGTGAGGCTGTGGCAGTAAACAGAACCGAACCCGGGACTCTGGAGCTGTGAGACTGTGGCAGTAAACAGAACCGAACCCGGGACACTGGAGCTGTGAGACTGTGGCAGTAAACAGAACCGAACCCGGGTCACTGGAGCTGTGAGACTGTGGCAGTAAACAGAACCGAACCCGGGACACTGGAGCTGTGAGACTGTGGCAGTAAACAGAACCGAACCCGGGACACTGGAGCTGTGAGACTGTGGCAGTCCCCAGAACCGAACCCAGGTCACTGAAGCTGTGAGACTGTGGCAGTAAACAGAACCGAACCCAGGTCACTGGAGCTGTGAGGCTGTAGCAGTCCCCAGAACCGAACCCGGGACACTGGAGCTGTGAGACTGTGGCAGTAAACAGAACCGAACCCAGGTCACTGAAGCTGTGAGACTGTGGCAGTGAACAGAACCGAACCCAGGTCACTGGAGCTGTGAGACTGTGGCAGTGAACAGAACCGAACCCGGGACACTGGAGCTGTGAGACTGTGGCAGTAAACAGAACCGAACCCGGGACACTGGAGCTGTGAGACTGTGGCAGTAAACAGAACTGAACCCGGGTCACTGGAGCTGTGAGACTGTGGCAGTAAACAGAACCGAACCCAGGTCACTGGAGCTGTGAGACTGTGGCAGTAAACAGAACCGAACCCGGGTCACTGGAGCTGTGAGACTGGGGCAGTAAACAGAACTGAACCCGGGTCACTGGAGCTGTGAGACTGTGGCAGTAAACAGAACCGATCCCAGGTCACTGGAGCTGTGAGACTGTGGCAGTAAACAGAACCGAACCCGGGACACTGGAGCTGTGAGACTGTGGCAGTAAACAGAACCGAACCCAGGTCACTGGAGCTGTGAGACTGTGGCAGTAAACAGAACCGAACCCGGGACACTGGAGCTGTGAGACTGTGGCAGTAAACAGAACCGAACCCGGGACACTGGAGCTGTGAGACTGTGGCAGTAAACAGAACCGAACCCGGGTCACTGGAGCTGTGAGACTGTGGCAGTAAACAGAACCGAACCCGGGACACTGGAGCTGTGAGACTGTGGCAGTAAACAGAACCGAACCCAGGTCACTGAAGCTGTGAGACTGTGGCAGTAAACAGAACCGAACCCGGGACACTGGAGCTGTGAGACTGTGGCAGTAAACAGAACCGAACCCGGGACACTGGAGCTGTGAGACTGTGGCAGTAAACAGAACCGAACCCGGGTCACTGGAGCTGTGAGACTGTGGCAGTAAACAGAACCGAACCCGGGACACTGGAGCTGTGAGACTGTGGCTGTAAACAGAACCGAACCCAGGTCACTGGAGCTGTGAGACTGTGGCAGTAAACAGAACTGAACCCGGGTCACTGGAGCTGTGAGACTGTGGCAGTAAACAGAACCGAACCCAGGTCACTGGAGCTGTGAGACTGTGGCAGTAAACAGAACCGAACCCGGGACACTGGAGCTGTGAGACTGTGGCAGTAAACAGAACCGAACCCAGGTCACTGGAGCTGTGAGACTGTGGCAGTAAACAGAACCGAACCCAGGTCACTGAAGCTGTGAGACTGTGGCAGTAAACAGAACCGAACCCGGGACACTGGAGCTGTGAGACTGTGGCAGTAAACAGAACCGAACCCGGGACACTGGAGCTGTGAGACTGTGGCAGTAAACAGAACCGAACCCGGGTCACTGGAGCTGTGAGACTGTGGCAGTAAACAGAACCGAACCCGGGACACTGGAGCTGTGAGACTGTGGCAGTCCCCAGAACCGAACCCAGGACACTGGAGCTGTGAGGCTGTGGCAGTAAACAGAACTGAACCCGGGTCACTGGAGCTGTGAGACTGGGGCAGTAAACAGAACTGAACCCGGGTCACTGGAGCTGTGAGACTGTGGCAGTAAACAGAACCGAACCCAGGTCACTGGAGCTGTGAGACTGTGGCAGTAAACAGAACTGAACCCAGGTCACTGGAGCTGTGAGACTGTGGCAGTAAACAGAACCGAACCCGGGTCACTGGAGCTGTGAGACTGGGGCAGTAAACAGAACTGAACCCGGGTCACTGGAGCTGTGAGACTGTGGCAGTAAACAGAACCGAACCCAGGTCACTGGAGCTGTGAGACTGTGGCAGTAAACAGAACCGAACCCGGAACACTGGAGCTGTGAGACTGTGGCAGTAAACAGAACCGAACCCAGGTCACTGGAGCTGTGAGACTGTGGCAGTAAACAGAACCGAACCCAGGTCACTGAAGCTGTGAGACTGTGGCAGTAAACAGAACCGAACCCGGGACACTGGAGCTGTGAGACTGTGGCAGTAAACAGAACCGAACCCGGGACACTGGAGCTGTGAGACTGTGGCAGTAAACAGAACCGAACCCGGGACACTGGAGCTGTGAGACTGTGGCAGTCCCCAGAACCGAACCCAGGTCACTGAAGCTGTGAGACTGTGGCAGTAAACAGAACCGAACCCAGGTCACTGGAGCTGTGAGGCTGTAGCAGTCCCCAGAACCGAACCCGGGACACTGGAGCTGTGAGACTGTGGCAGTAAACAGAACCGAACCCAGGTCACTGAAGCTGTGAGACTGTGGCAGTGAACAGAACCGAACCCAGGTCACTGGAGCTGTGAGACTGTGGCAGTGAACAGAACCGAACCCGGGACACTGGAGCTGTGAGACTGTGGCAGTAAACAGAACCGAACCCGGGACACTGGAGCTGTGAGACTGTGGCAGTAAACAGAACTGAACCCGGGTCACTGGAGCTGTGAGACTGTGGCAGTAAACAGAACCGAACCCAGGTCACTGGAGCTGTGAGACTGTGGCAGTAAACAGAACCGAACCCGGGACACTGGAGCTGTGAGACTGTGGCAGTAAACAGAACCGAACCCAGGACACTGGAGCTGTGAGGCTGTGGCAGTAAACAGAACCGAACTCAGGTCACTGGAGCTGTGAGACTGTGGCAGTAAACAGAACCGAACCCGGGACACTGGAGCTGTGAGACTGTGGCAGTAAACAGAACCGAACTCAGGTCACTGGAGCTGTGAGACTGTGGCAGTAAACAGAACTGAACCCGGGTCACTGGAGCTGTGAGACTGAGGCAGTAAACAGAACCGAACCCGGGACACTGGAGCTGTGAGACTGTGGCAGTAAACAGAACGGAACCCGGGTTACTGGAGCTGTGAGACTGTGGCAGTAAACAGAACTGAACCCAGGTCACTGGAGCTGTGAGGCTGTGGCAGTAAACAGAACCGAACCCGGGACTCTGGAGCTGTGAGACTGTGGCAGTAAACAGAACCGAACCCGGGACACTGGAGCTGTGAGACTGTGGCAGTAAACAGAACCGAACCCGGGTCACTGGAGCTGTGAGACTGTGGCAGTAAACAGAACCGAACCCGGGACACTGGAGCTGTGAGACTGTGGCAGTAAACAGAACCGAACCCGGGACACTGGAGCTGTGAGACTGTGGCAGTCCCCAGAACCGAACCCAGGTCACTGAAGCTGTGAGACTGTGGCAGTAAACAGAACCGAACCCAGGTCACTGGAGCTGTGAGGCTGTAGCAGTCCCCAGAACCGAACCCGGGACACTGGAGCTGTGAGACTGTGGCAGTAAACAGAACCGAACCCAGGTCACTGAAGCTGTGAGACTGTGGCAGTGAACAGAACCGAACCCAGGTCACTGGAGCTGTGAGACTGTGGCAGTGAACAGAACCGAACCCGGGACACTGGAGCTGTGAGACTGTGGCAGTAAACAGAACCGAACCCGGGACACTGGAGCTGTGAGACTGTGGCAGTAAACAGAACTGAACCCGGGTCACTGGAGCTGTGAGACTGTGGCAGTAAACAGAACCGAACCCAGGTCACTGGAGCTGTGAGACTGTGGCAGTAAACAGAACCGAACCCGGGTCACTGGAGCTGTGAGACTGGGGCAGTAAACAGAACTGAACCCGGGTCACTGGAGCTGTGAGACTGTGGCAGTAAACAGAACCGAACCCAGGTCACTGGAGCTGTGAGACTGTGGCAGTAAACAGAACCGAACCCGGGACACTGGAGCTGTGAGACTGTGGCAGTAAACAGAACCGAACCCAGGTCACTGGAGCTGTGAGACTGTGGCAGTAAACAGAACCGAACCCGGGACACTGGAGCTGTGAGACTGTGGCAGTAAACAGAACCGAACCCGGGACACTGGAGCTGTGAGACTGTGGCAGTAAACAGAACCGAACCCGGGTCACTGGAGCTGTGAGACTGTGGCAGTAAACAGAACCGAACCCGGGACACTGGAGCTGTGAGACTGTGGCAGTAAACAGAACCGAACCCAGGTCACTGAAGCTGTGAGACTGTGGCAGTAAACAGAACCGAACCCGGGACACTGGAGCTGTGAGACTGTGGCAGTAAACAGAACCGAACCCGGGACACTGGAGCTGTGAGACTGTGGCAGTAAACAGAACCGAACCCGGGTCACTGGAGCTGTGAGACTGTGGCAGTAAACAGAACCGAACCCGGGACACTGGAGCTGTGAGACTGTGGCTGTAAACAGAACCGAACCCAGGTCACTGGAGCTGTGAGACTGTGGCAGTAAACAGAACTGAACCCGGGTCACTGGAGCTGTGAGACTGTGGCAGTAAACAGAACCGAACCCAGGTCACTGGAGCTGTGAGACTGTGGCAGTAAACAGAACCGAACCCGGGACACTGGAGCTGTGAGACTGTGGCAGTAAACAGAACCGAACCCAGGTCACTGGAGCTGTGAGACTGTGGCAGTAAACAGAACCGAACCCAGGTCACTGAAGCTGTGAGACTGTGGCAGTAAACAGAACCGAACCCGGGACACTGGAGCTGTGAGACTGTGGCAGTAAACAGAACCGAACCCGGGACACTGGAGCTGTGAGACTGTGGCAGTAAACAGAACCGAACCCGGGTCACTGGAGCTGTGAGACTGTGGCAGTAAACAGAACCGAACCCGGGACACTGGAGCTGTGAGACTGTGGCAGTCCCCAGAACCGAACCCAGGACACTGGAGCTGTGAGGCTGTGGCAGTAAACAGAACTGAACCCGGGTCACTGGAGCTGTGAGACTGGGGCAGTAAACAGAACTGAACCCGGGTCACTGGAGCTGTGAGACTGTGGCAGTAAACAGAACCGAACCCAGGTCACTGGAGCTGTGAGACTGTGGCAGTAAACAGAACTGAACCCAGGTCACTGGAGCTGTGAGACTGTGGCAGTAAACAGAACCGAACCCGGGTCACTGGAGCTGTGAGACTGGGGCAGTAAACAGAACTGAACCCGGGTCACTGGAGCTGTGAGACTGTGGCAGTAAACAGAACCGAACCCAGGTCACTGGAGCTGTGAGACTGTGGCAGTAAACAGAACCGAACCCGGAACACTGGAGCTGTGAGACTGTGGCAGTAAACAGAACCGAACCCAGGTCACTGGAGCTGTGAGACTGTGGCAGTAAACAGAACCGAACCCAGGTCACTGAAGCTGTGAGACTGTGGCAGTAAACAGAACCGAACCCGGGACACTGGAGCTGTGAGACTGTGGCAGTAAACAGAACCGAACCCGGGACACTGGAGCTGTGAGACTGTGGCAGTAAACAGAACCGAACCCGGGACACTGGAGCTGTGAGACTGTGGCAGTAAACAGAACCGAACCCGGGTCACTGGAGCTGTGAGACTGTGGCAGTAAACAGAACCGAACCCGGGTCACTGGAGCTGTGAGACTGGGGCAGTAAACAGAACTGAACCCGGGACACTGGAGCTGTGAGACTGTGGCAGTAAACAGAACCGAACCCGGGACACTGGATCTGTGAGACTGTGGCTGTAAACAGAAGCGAACCCAGGTCACTGGAGCTGTGAGACTGTGGCAGTAAACAGAACTGAACCCGGGTCACTGGAGCTGTGAGACTGTGGCAGTAAACAGAACCGAACCCAGGTCACTGGAGCTGTGAGACTGTGGCAGTAAACAGAACCGAACCCGGGACACTGGAGCTGTGAGACTGTGGCAGTAAACAGAACCGAACCCAGGTCACTGGAGCTGTGAGACTGTGGCAGTAAACAGAACCGAACCCAGGTCACTGAAGCTGTGAGACTGTGGCAGTAAACAGAACCGAACCCGGGACACTGGAGCTGTGAGACTGTGGCAGTAAACAGAACCGAACCCGGGACGCTGGAGCTGTGAGACTGTGGCAGTAAACAGAACCGAACCCGGGTCACTGGAGCTGCGAGACTGTGGCAGTAAACAGAACCGAACCCGGGACACTGGAGCTGTGAGACTGTGGCAGTCCCCAGAACCGAACCCAGGACACTGGAGCTGTGAGGCTGTGGCAGTAAACAGAACTGAACCCGGGTCACTGGAGCTGTGAGACTGGGGCAGTAAACAGAACTGAACCCGGGTCACTGGAGCTGTGAGACTGTGGCAGTAAACAGAACCGAACCCGGGTCACTGGAGCTGTGAGACTGTGGCAGTAAACAGAACCGAACCCAGGTCACTGGAGCTGTGAGACTGTGGCAGTAAACAGAACTGAACCCAGGTCACTGGAGCTGTGAGACTGTGGCAGTAAACAGAACCGAACCCGGGTCACTGGAGCTGTGAGACTGGGGCAGTAAACAGAACTGAACCCGGGTCACTGGAGCTGTGAGACTGTGGCAGTAAACAGAACCGAACCCAGGTCACTGGAGCTGTGAGACTGTGGCAGTAAACAGAACCGAACCCGGAACACTGGAGCTGTGAGACTGTGGCAGTAAACAGAACCGAACCCAGGTCACTGGAGCTGTGAGACTGTGGCAGTAAACAGAACCGAACCCAGGTCACTGAAGCTGTGAGACTGTGGCAGTAAACAGAACCGAACCCGGGACACTGGAGCTGTGAGACTGTGGCAGTAAACAGAACCGAACCCGGGACACTGGAGCTGTGAGACTGTGGCAGTAAACAGAACCGAACCCGGGACACTGGAGCTGTGAGACTGTGGCAGTAAACAGAACCGAACCCGGGTCACTGGAGCTGTGAGACTGTGGCAGTAAACAGAACCGAACCCGGGTCACTGGAGCTGTGAGACTGGGGCAGTAAACAGAACTGAACCCGGGTCACTGGAGCTGTGAGACTGTGGCAGTAAACAGAACCGAACCCAGGTCACTGGAGCTGTGAGACTGTGGCAGTAAACAGAACCGAACCCAGGTCACTGAAGCCGTGAGACTGTGGCAGTAAACAGAACCGAACCCGGGACACTGGAGCTGTGAGACTGTGGCAGTAAACAGAACCGAACCCGGGACACTGGAGCTGTGAGACTGTGGCAGTAAACAGAACCGAACCCGGGTCACTGGAGCTGTGAGACTGTGGCAGTAAACAGAACCGAACCCGGGACACTGGAGCTGTGAGACTGTGGCTGTAAACAGAACCGAACCCGGGACACTGGAGCTGTGAGACTGTGGCAGTAAACAGAACCGAACCCGGGACACTGGAGCTGTGAGACTGTGGCAGTCCCCAGAACCGAACCCAGGACACTGGAGCTGTGAGGCTGTGGCAGTAAACAGAACCGAACTCAGGTCACTGGAGCTGTGAGACTGTGGCAGTAAACAGAACCGAACCCGGGTCACTGGAGCTGTGAGACTGTGGCAGTAAACAGAACCGAACTCAGGTCACTGGAGCTGTGAGACTGTGGCAGTAAACAGAACTGAACCCAGGTCACTGGAGCTGTGAGGCTGTGGCAGTAAACAGAACCGAACCCGGGACTCTGGAGCTGTGAGACTGTGGCAGTAAACAGAACCGAACCCGGGACACTGGAGCTGTGAGACTGTGGCAGTAAACAGAACCGAACCCGGGTCACTGGAGCTGTGAGACTGTGGCAGTAAACAGAACCGAACCCGGGACACTGGAGCTGTGAGACTGTGGCAGTAAACAGAACCGAACCCGGGACACTGGAGCTGTGAGACTGTGGCAGTAAACAGAACCGAACCCAGGTCACTGGAGCTGTGAGACTGTGGCAGTCCCCAGAACCGAACCCAGGTCACTGAAGCTGTGAGACTGTGGCAGTAAACAGAACCGAACCCAGGTCACTGGAGCTGTGAGGCTGTAGCAGTCCCCAGAACCGAACCCGGGACACTGGAGCTGTGAGACTGTGGCAGTAAACAGAACCGAACCCAGGTCACTGAAGCTGTGAGACTGTGGCAGTGAACAGAACCGAACCCAGGTCACTGGAGCTGTGAGACTGTGGCAGTGAACAGAACCGAACCCGGGACACTGGAGCTGTGAGACTGTGGCAGTAAACAGAACTGAACCCGGGTCACTGGAGCTGTGAGACTGTGGCAGTAAACAGAACCGAACCCAGGTCACTGGAGCTGTGAGGCTGTAGCAGTCCCCAGAACCGAACCCGGGACACTGGAGCTGTGAGACTGTGGCAGTAAACAGAACCGAACCCAGGTCACTGAAGCTGTGAGACTGTGGCAGTGAACAGAACCGAACCCAGGTCACTGGAGCTGTGAGACTGTGGCAGTGAACAGAACCGAACCCGGGACACTGGAGCTGTGAGACTGTGGCAGTAAACAGAACTGAACCCGGGTCACTGGAGCTGTGAGACTGTGGCAGTCAACAGAACCGAACCCAGGTCACTGGAGCTGTGAGACTGTGGCAGTAAACAGAACCGAACCCGGGACACTGGAGCTGTGAGACTGTGGCAGTAAACAGAACCGAACCCAGGTCACTGGAGCTGTGAGACTGTGGCAGTAAACAGAACCGAACCCAGGTCACTGAAGCTGTGAGACTGTGGCAGTAAACAGAACCGAACCCGGGACACTGGAGCTGTGAGACTGTGGCAGTAAACAGAACCGAACCCGGGACACTGGAGCTGTGAGACTGTGGCAGTAAACAGAACCGAACCCGGGTCACTGGAGTTGTGAGACTGTGGCAGTAAACAGAACCGAACCCGGGACACTGGAGCTGTGAGACTGTGGCAGTAAACAGAACCGAACCCGGGACACTGGAGCTGTGAGACTGTGGCAGTCCCCAGAACCGAACCCAGGACACTGGAGCTGTGAGGCTGTGGCAGTAAACAGAACTGAACCCGGGTCACTGGAGCTGTGAGACTGTGGCAGTAAACAGAACTGAACCCGGGTCACTGGAGCTGTGAGACTGTGGCAGTAAACAGAACCGAACCCGGGTCACTGGAGCTGTGAGACTGTGGCAGTAAACAGAACCGAACCCAGGTCACTGGAGCTGTGAGACTGTGGCAGTAAACAGAACTGAACCCAGGTCACTGGAGCTGTGAGACTGTGGCAGTAAACAGAACCGAACCCGGGTCACTGGAGCTGTGAGACTGGGGCAGTAAACAGAACTGAACCCGGGTCACTGGAGCTGTGAGACTGTGGCAGTAAACAGAACCGAACCCAGGTCACTGGAGCTGTGAGACTGTGGCAGTAAACAGAACCGAACCCGGAACACTGGAGCTGTGAGACTGTGGCAGTAAACAGAACCGAACCCAGGTCACTGGAGCTGTGAGACTGTGGCAGTAAACAGAACCGAACCCGGGACACTGGAGCTGTGAGACTGTGGCAGTAAACAGAACCGAACCCGGGACACTGGAGCTGTGAGACTGTGGCAGTAAACAGAACCGAACCCGGGACACTGGAGCTGTGAGACTGTGGCAGTAAACAGAACCGAACCCGGGTCACTGGAGCTGTGAGACTGTGGCAGTAAACAGAACCGAACCCGGGACACTGGAGCTGTGAGACTGTGGCTGTAAACAGAACCGAACCCGGGACACTGGAGCTGTGAGACTGTGGCAGTCCCCAGAACCGAACCCAGGACACTGGAGCTGTGAGGCTGTGGCAGTAAACAGAACCGAACTCAGGTCACTGGAGCTGTGAGACTGTGGCAGTAAACAGAACCGAACCCGGGTCACTGGAGCTGTGAGACTGTGGCAGTAAACAGAACCGAACTCAGGTCACTGGAGCTGTGAGACTGTGGCAGTAAACAGAACCGAACTCAGGTCACTGGAGCTGTGAGGCTGTGGCAGTAAACAGAACCGAACCCGGGACACTGGAGCTGTGAGACTGTGGCAGTAAACAGAACCGAACCCGGGGCACTGGAGCTGTGAGACTGTTGCAGTAAACAGAACCGAACCCAGGTCACTGGAGCTGTGAGACTGTGGCAGTAAACAGAACCGAACCCAGGTCACTGGAGATGTGAGACTGTGGCAGTAAACAGAACCGAACCCGGGACACTGGAGCTGTGAGACTGTGGCAGTAAACAGAACCGAACCCGGGACACTGGAGCTGTGAGACTGTGGCAGTCCCCAGAACCGAACCCAGGTCACTGAAGCTGTGAGACTGTGGCAGTAAACAGAACCGAACCCATGTCACTGGAGCTGTGAGGCTGTGGCAGTAAACAGAACCGAACCCAGGTCACTGGAGCTGTGAGACTGTGGCAGTAAACAGAACCGAACCCGGGACACTGGAGCTGTGAGACTGTGGCAGTAAACAGAACCGAACCCGGGTCACTGGAGCTGTGAGACTGTGGCAGTAAACAGAACCGAACCCGGGACACTGGAGCTGTGAGACTGTGGCAGTAAACAGAACCGAACCCATGTCACTGGAGCTGTGAGGCTGTGGCAGTAAACAGAACTGAACCCAGGTCACTGAAGCTGTGAGACTGTGGCAGTAAACAGAACTGAACCCGGGTCACTGGAGCTGTGAGACTGTGGCAAAAAACAGAACTGAACCCGGGTCACTGAAGCTGTGAGACTGTGGCAGTAAACAGAACCGAACCCGGGACACTGGAGCTGTGAGACTGTGGCAGTAAACAGAACTGAACCCGGGTCACTGGAGCTGTGAGACTGTGGCAAAAAACAGAACTGAACCCGGGTCACTGAAGCTGTGAAACTGTGGCAGTAAACAGAACTGATCCCAGGTCACTGAAGCTGTGAGACTGTGGCAGTAAACAGAACTTAACCCATGTCACTGGAGCTGTGAGACTGTGGTAGTAAACAGAACTGAAACCGGGTCACTGGAGCTGTGAGACTGTGGCAGTAAACAGAACCGAACCCGGGACACTGGAGCTGTGAGACTGTGGCAGTAAACAGAACCGAACCCAGGTCACTGGAGCTGTGAGACTGTGGCAGTCCCCAGAACCGAACCCAGGACACTGGAGCTGTGAGGCTGTGGCAGTAAACAGAACTGAACCCGGGTCACTGGAGCTGTGAGACTGTGGCAGTAAACAGCCTGAACCCGGGTCACTGGAGCTGTGAGACTGTGGCAGTAAACAGAACCGAACCCGGGTCACTGGAGCTGTGAGACTGTGGCAGTAAACAGAACCGAACCCAGGTCACTGGAGCTGTGAGACTGTGGCAGTAAACAGAACTGAACCCAGGTCACTGGAGCTGTGAGACTGTGGCAGTAAACAGAACCGAACCCGGGTCACTGGAGCTGTGAGACTGGGGCAGTAAACAGAACTGAACCCGGGTCACTGGAGCTGTGAGACTGTGGCAGTAAACAGAACCGAACCCAGGTCACTGGAGCTGTGAGACTGTGGCAGTAAACAGAACCGAACCCGGAACACTGGAGCTGTGAGACTGTGGCAGTAAACAGAACCGAACCCAGGTCACTGGAGCTGTGAGACTGTGGCAGTAAACAGAACCGAACCCGGGACACTGGAGCTGTGAGACTGTGGCAGTAAACAGAACCGAACCCGGGACACTGGAGCTGTGAGACTGTGGCAGTAAACAGAACCGAACCCGGGACACTGGAGCTGTGAGACTGTGGCAGTAAACAGAACCGAACCCGGGTCACTGGAGCTGTGAGACTGTGGCTGTAAACAGAACCGGACCCGGGACACTGGAGCTGTGAGACTGTGGCAGTCCCCAGAACCGAACCCAGGACACTGGAGCTGTGAGGCTGTGGCAGTAAACAGAACCGAACCCGGGACACTGGAGCTGTGAGACTGTGGCAGTCCCCAGAACCGAACCCAGGTCACTGAAGCTGTGAGACTGTGGCAGTAAACAGAACCGAACCCAGGTCACTGGAGCTGTGAGGCTGTGGCAGTAAACAGAACCGAACCCAGGTCACTGGAGCTGTGAGACTGTGGCAGTGAACAGAAACGAACCCAGGTCACTGGAGCTGTGAGACTGTGGCAGTAAACAGAACTGAACCCGGGTCACTGGAGCTGTGAGACTGTGGCAGTAAACAGAACCGAACCCGGGACACTGGAGCTGTGAGACTGTGGCAGTAAACAGAACCGAACCCGGGTCACTGGAGCTGTGAGACTGTGGCAGTAAACAGAACCGAACCCGGGACACTGGAGCTGTGAGACTGTGGCAGTAAACAGAACCGAACCCGGGACACTGGAGCTGTGAGACTGTGGCAGTAAACAGAACTGAACCCGGGTCACTGGAGCTGTGAGACTGTGGCAGTAAACAGAACCGAACCCAGGTCACTGAAGCTGTGAGACTGTGGCAGTGAACAGAACCGAACCCGGGACACTGGAGCTGTGAGACTGTGGCAGTAAACAGAACCGAACCCAGGTCACTGAAGCTGTGAGACTGTGGCAGTGAACAGAACCGAACCCGGGACACTGGAGCTGTGAGACTGTGGCAGTAAACAGAACCGAACCCGGGACACTGGAGCTGTGAGACTGTGGCAGTAAACAGAACTGAACCCGGGTCACTGGAGCTGTGAGACTGTGGCAGTAAACAGAACCGAACCCAGGTCACTGGAGCTGTGAGACTGTGGCAGTAAACAGAACCGAACCCGGGACACTGGAGCTGTGAGACTGTGGCAGTAAACAGAACCGAACCCAGTTCACTGGAGCTGTGAGACTGTGGCAGTAAACAGAACCGAACCCAGGTCTCTGGAGCTGTGAGACTGTGGCAGTAAACAGAACCGAACCCAGGTCACTGGAGCTGTGAGACTGTGGCAGTAAACAGAACCGAACCCGGGTCACTGGAGCTGTGAGACTGTGGCAGTAAACAGAACCGAACCCGGGTCACTGGAGCTGTGAGACTGTGGCAGTAAACAGAACCGAACCCAGGTCACTGGAGCTGTGAGACTGTGGCAGTAAACAGATTTGAACCCGGGTCACTGGAGCTGTGAGACTGTGGCAGTAAACAGAACCGAACCCGGGTCACTGGAGCTGTGAGACTGTGGCAGTAAACAGAACCGAACCCAGGTCACTGGAGCTGTGAGACTGTGGCAGTAAACAGAACCGAACCCGGGACACTGGAGCTGTGAGACTGTGGCAGTAAACAGAACGGAACCCGGGTCACTGGAGCTGTGAGACTGTGGCAGTAAACAGAACCGAACCCAGGTCACTGGAGCTGTGAGACTGTGGCAGTAAACAGAACCGAACCCAGGTCACTGGAGCTGTGAGACTGTGGCAGTAAACAGAACCGAACCCAGGTCACTGGAGCTGTGAGACTGTGGCAGTAAACAGAACCGAACCCGGGTCACTGGAGCTGTGAGACTGTGGCAGTAAACAGAACCGAACCCATGTCACTGGAGCTGTGAGACTGTGGCAGTAAACAGAACCGAACCCGGGACACTGGAGCTGTGAGACTGTGACAGTAAACAGAACTGAACCCGGGACACTGTAGCTGTGAGACTGTGGCAGTAAACAGAACCGAACCCGGGACACTGGAGCTGTGAGACTGTGGCAGTAAACAGAACCGAACCCGGGTCACTGGAGCTGTGAGACTGAGGCAGTAAACAGAACTGAACCCGGGTCACTGGAGCTGTGAGACTGTGGAAGTAAACAGCCTGAACCCGGGTCACTGAAGCTGTGAGACTGTGGCAGTAAACAGAACTGAACCCGGGTCACTGGAGCTGTGAGACTGTGGCAAAAAACAGAACTGAACCCGGGTCACTGAAGCTGTGAGACTGTGGCAGTAAACAGAACCGAACCCGGGACACTGGAGCTGTGAGACTGTGGCAGTAAACAGAACTGAACCCGGGTCACTGGAGCTGTGAGACTGTGGGAAAAAACAGAACTGAACCCGGGTCACTGAAGCTGTGAAACTGTGGCAGTAAACAGAACTTAACCCATGTCACTGGAGCTGTGAGACTGTGGTAGTAAACAGAACTGAAACCGGGTCACTGGAGCTGTGAGACTGTGGCAGTAAACAGAACCGAACCCGGGACACTGGAGCTGTGAGACTGTGGCAGTAAACAGAACCGAACCCAGGTCACTGGAGCTGTGAGACTGTGGCAGTCCCCAGAACCGAACCCAGGACACTGGAGCTGTGAGGCTGTGGCAGTAAACAGAACTGAACCCGGGTCACTGGAGCTGTGAGACTGTGGCAGTAAACAGCCTGAACCCGGGTCACTGGAGCTGTGAGACTGTGGCAGTAAACAGAACCGAACCCGGGTCACTGGAGCTGTGAGACTGTGGCAGTAAACAGAACCGAACCCAGGTCACTGGAGCTGTGAGACTGTGGCAGTAAACAGAACTGAACCCAGGTCACTGGAGCTGTGAGACTGTGGCAGTAAACAGAACCGAACCCGGGTCACTGGAGCTGTGAGACTGGGGCAGTAAACAGAACTGAACCCGGGTCACTGGAGCTGTGAGACTGTGGCAGTAAACAGAACCGAACCCAGGTCACTGGAGCTGTGAGACTGTGGCAGTAAACAGAACCGAACCCGGAACACTGGAGCTGTGAGACTGTGGCAGTAAACAGAACCGAACGCAGGTCACTGAAGCTGTGAGACTGTGGCAGTAAACAGAACCGAACCCGGGACACTGGAGCTGTGAGACTGTGGCAGTAAACAGAACCGAACCCGGGACACTGGAGCTGTGAGACTGTGGCAGTAAACAGAACCGAACCCGGGACACTGGAGCTGTGAGACTGTGGCAGTAAACAGAACCGAACCCGGGTCACTGGAGCTGTGAGACTGTGGCTGTAAACAGAACCGAACCCGGGACACTGGAGCTGTGAGACTGTGGCAGTCCCCAGAACCGAACCCAGGACACTGGAGCTGTGAGGCTGTGGCAGTAAACAGAACCAAACTCAGGTCACTGGAGCTGTGAGACTGTGGCAGTAAACAGAACCGAACCCGGGTCACTGGAGCTGTGAGACTGTGGCAGTAAACAGAACCGAACTCAGGTCACTGGAGCTGTGAGACTGTGGCAGTAAACAGAACCGAACTCAGGTCACTGGAGCTGTGAGGCTGTGGCAGTAAACAGAACCGAACCCGGGACACTGGAGCTGTGAGACTGTGGCAGTAAACAGAACCGAACCCGGGGCACTGGAGCTGTGAGACTGTTGCAGTAAACAGAACCGAACCCGGGTCACTGGAGATGTGAGACTGTGGCAGTAAACAGAACCGAACCCGGGACACTGGAGCTGTGAGACTGTGGCAGTAAACAGAACTGAACCCGGGACACTGGAGCTGTGAGACTGTGGCAGTCCCCAGAACCGAACCCAGGTCACTGAAGCTGTGAGACTGTGGCAGTAAACAGAACCGAACCCAGGTCACTGGAGCTGTGAGGCTGTGGCAGTCCCCAGAACCGAACCCGGGACACTGGAGCTGTGAGACTGTGGCAGTAAACAGAACCGAACCCAGGTCACTGGAGCTGTGAGACTGTGGCAGTGAACAGAAACGAACCCAGGTCACTGGAGCTGTGAGACTGTGGCAGTAAACAGAACCGAACCCGGGTCACTGGAGCTGTGAGACTGTGGCAGTAAACAGAACCGAACCCGGGTCACTGGAGCTGTGAGACTGTGGCAGTAAACAGAACCGAACCCGGGACACTGGAGCTGTGAGACTGTGGCAGTAAACAGAACTGAACCCGGGTCACTGGAGCTGTGAGACTGTGGCAGTAAACAGAACCGAACCCAGGTCACTGAAGCTGTGAGACTGTGGCAGTGAACAGAACCGAACCCGGGACACTGGAGCTGTGAGACTGTGGGAAAAAACAGAACTGAACCCGGGTCACTGAAGCTGTGAAACTGTGGCAGTAAACAGAACTTAACCCATGTCACTGGAGCTGTGAGACTGTGGTAGTAAACAGAACTGAAACCGGGTCACTGGAGCTGTGAGACTGTGGCAGTAAACAGAACCGAACCCGGGACACTGGAGCTGTGAGACTGTGGCAGTAAACAGAACCGAACCCAGGTCACTGGAGCTGTGAGACTGTGGCAGTCCCCAGAACCGAACCCAGGACACTGGAGCTGTGAGGCTGTGGCAGTAAACAGAACTGAACCCGGGTCACTGGAGCTGTGAGACTGTGGCAGTAAACAGCCTGAACCCGGGTCACTGGAGCTGTGAGACTGTGGCAGTAAACAGAACCGAACCCGGGTCACTGGAGCTGTGAGACTGTGGCAGTAAACAGAACCGAACCCAGGTCACTGGAGCTGTGAGACTGTGGCAGTAAACAGAACTGAACCCAGGTCACTGGAGCTGTGAGACTGTGGCAGTAAACAGAACCGAACCCGGGTCACTGGAGCTGTGAGACTGGGGCAGTAAACAGAACTGAACCCGGGTCACTGGAGCTGTGAGACTGTGGCAGTAAACAGAACCGAACCCAGGTCACTGGAGCTGTGAGACTGTGGCAGTAAACAGAACCGAACCCGGAACACTGGAGCTGTGAGACTGTGGCAGTAAACAGAACCGAACGCAGGTCACTGAAGCTGTGAGACTGTGGCAGTAAACAGAACCGAACCCGGGACACTGGAGCTGTGAGACTGTGGCAGTAAACAGAACCGAACCCGGGACACTGGAGCTGTGAGACTGTGGCAGTAAACAGAACCGAACCCGGGACACTGGAGCTGTGAGACTGTGGCAGTAAACAGAACCGAACCCGGGTCACTGGAGCTGTGAGACTGTGGCTGTAAACAGAACCGAACCCGGGACACTGGAGCTGTGAGACTGTGGCAGTCCCCAGAACCGAACCCAGGACACTGGAGCTGTGAGGCTGTGGCAGTAAACAGAACCAAACTCAGGTCACTGGAGCTGTGAGACTGTGGCAGTAAACAGAACCGAACCCGGGTCACTGGAGCTGTGAGACTGTGGCAGTAAACAGAACCGAACTCAGGTCACTGGAGCTGTGAGACTGTGGCAGTAAACAGAACCGAACTCAGGTCACTGGAGCTGTGAGGCTGTGGCAGTAAACAGAACCGAACCCGGGACACTGGAGCTGTGAGACTGTGGCAGTAAACAGAACCGAACCCGGGGCACTGGAGCTGTGAGACTGTTGCAGTAAACAGAACCGAACCCGGGTCACTGGAGATGTGAGACTGTGGCAGTAAACAGAACCGAACCCGGGACACTGGAGCTGTGAGACTGTGGCAGTAAACAGAACTGAACCCGGGACACTGGAGCTGTGAGACTGTGGCAGTCCCCAGAACCGAACCCAGGTCACTGAAGCTGTGAGACTGTGGCAGTAAACAGAACCGAACCCAGGTCACTGGAGCTGTGAGGCTGTGGCAGTCCCCAGAACCGAACCCGGGACACTGGAGCTGTGAGACTGTGGCAGTAAACAGAACCGAACCCAGGTCACTGGAGCTGTGAGACTGTGGCAGTGAACAGAAACGAACCCAGGTCACTGGAGCTGTGAGACTGTGGCAGTAAACAGAACCGAACCCGGGTCACTGGAGCTGTGAGACTGTGGCAGTAAACAGAACCGAACCCGGGTCACTGGAGCTGTGAGACTGTGGCAGTAAACAGAACCGAACCCGGGACACTGGAGCTGTGAGACTGTGGCAGTAAACAGAACTGAACCCGGGTCACTGGAGCTGTGAGACTGTGGCAGTAAACAGAACCGAACCCAGGTCACTGAAGCTGTGAGACTGTGGCAGTGAACAGAACCGAACCCGGGACACTGGAGCTGTGAGACTGTGGCAGTAAACAGAACCGAACCCAGGTCACTGAAGCTGTGAGACTGTGGCAGTGAACAGAACCGAACCCGGGACACTGGAGCTGTGAGACTGTGGCAGTAAACAGAACCGAACCCATGTCACTGGAGCTGTGAGACTGTGGCAGTAAACAGAACCGAACCCGGGACACTGGAGCTGTGAGACTGTGACAGTAAACAGAACTGAACCCGGGACACTGTAGCTGTGAGACTGTGGCAGTAAACAGAACCGAACCCGGGACACTGGAGCTGTGAGACTGTGGCAGTAAACAGAACCGAACCCGGGTCACTGGAGCTGTGAGACTGTGGCAGTAAACAGAACCGAACCCAGGTCACTGGAGCTGTGAGACTGTGACAGTAAACAGAACTGAACCCGGGACACTGTAGCTGTGAGACTGTGGCAGTAAACAGAACCGAACCCGGGACACTGGAGCTGTGAGACTGTGGCAGTAAACAGAACCGAACCCGGGTCACTGGAGCTGTGAGACTGTGGCTGTAAACAGAACCGAACCCGGGACACTGGAGCTGTGAGACTGTGGCAGTCCCCAGAACCGAACCCAGGACACTGGAGCTGTGAGGCTGTGGCAGTAAACAGAACCGAACTCAGGTCACTGGAGCTGTGAGACTGTGGCAGTAAACAGAACCGAACCCGGGTCACTGGAGCTGTGAGACTGTGGCAGTAAACAGAACCGAACTCAGGTCACTGGAGCTGTGAGACTGTGGCAGTAAACAGAACCGAACTCAGGTCACTGGAGCTGTGAGGCTGTGGCAGTAAACAGAACCGAACCCGGGACACTGGAGCTGTGAGACTGTGGCAGTAAACAGAACCGAACCCGGGGCACTGGAGCTGTGAGACTGTTGCAGTAAACAGAACCGAACCCGGGTCACTGGAGATGTGAGACTGTGGCAGTAAACAGAACCGAACCCGGGACACTGGAGCTGTGAGACTGTGGCAGTAAACAGAACTGAACCCGGGACACTGGAGCTGTGAGACTGTGGCAGTCCCCAGAACCGAACCCAGGTCACTGAAGCTGTGAGACTGTGGCAGTAAACAGAACCGAACCCAGGTCACTGGAGCTGTGAGGCTGTGGCAGTCCCCAGAACCGAACCCGGGACACTGGAGCTGTGAGACTGTGGCAGTAAACAGAACCGAACCCAGGTCACTGGAGCTGTGAGACTGTGGCAGTGAACAGAAACGAACCCAGGTCACTGGAGCTGTGAGACTGTGGCAGTAAACAGAACCGAACCCGGGTCACTGGAGCTGTGAGACTGTGGCAGTAAACAGAACCGAACCCGGGTCACTGGAGCTGTGAGACTGTGGCAGTAAACAGAACCGAACCCGGGACACTGGAGCTGTGAGACTGTGGCAGTAAACAGAACTGAACCCGGGTCACTGGAGCTGTGAGACTGTGGCAGTAAACAGAACCGAACCCAGGTCACTGAAGCTGTGAGACTGTGGCAGTGAACAGAACCGAACCCGGGACACTGGAGCTGTGAGACTGTGGCAGTAAACAGAACCGAACCCAGGTCACTGAAGCTGTGAGACTGTGGCAGTGAACAGAACCGAACCCGGGACACTGGAGCTGTGAGACTGTGGCAGTAAACAGAACCGAACCCGGGACACTGGAGCTGTGAGACTGTGGCAGTAAACAGAACTGAACCCGGGTCACTGGAGCTGTGAGACTGTGGCAGTAAACAGAACCGAACCCAGGTCACTGGAGCTGTGAGACTGTGGCAGTAAACAGAACCGAACCCGGGACACTGGAGCTGTGAGACTGTGGCAGTAAACAGAACCGAACCCAGTTCACTGGAGCTGTGAGACTGTGGCAGTAAACAGAACCGAACCCAGGTCTCTGGAGCTGTGAGACTGTGGCAGTAAACAGAACCGAACCCAGGTCACTGGAGCTGTGAGACTGTGGCAGTAAACAGAACCGAACCCGGGTCACTGGAGCTGTGAGACTGTGGCAGTAAACAGAACCGAACCCGGGTCACTGCAGCTGTGAGACTGTGGCAGTAAACAGAACCGAACCCGGGTCACTGGAGCTGTGAGACTGTGGCAGTAAACAGAACCGAACCCGGGACACTGGAGCTGTGAGACTGTGGCAGTAAACAGAACCGAACCCGGGACACTGGAGCTGTGAGACTGTGGCAGTAAACAGAACTGAACCCGGGTCACTGGAGCTGTGAGACTGTGGCAGTAAACAGAACCGAACCCAGGTCACTGGAGCTGTGAGACTGTGGCAGTAAACAGAACCGAACCCGGGACACTGGAGCTGTGAGACTGTGGCAGTAAACAGAACCGAACCCAGTTCACTGGAGCTGTGAGACTGTGGCAGTAAACAGAACCGAACCCAGGTCTCTGGAGCTGTGAGACTGTGGCAGTAAACAGAACCGAACCCAGGTCACTGGAGCTGTGAGACTGTGGCAGTAAACAGAACCGAACCCGGGTCACTGGAGCTGTGAGACTGTGGCAGTAAACAGAACCGAACCCGGGTCACTGGAGCTGTGAGACTGTGGCAGTAAACAGAACCGAACCCAGGTCACTGGAGCTGTGAGACTGTGGCAGTAAACAGATTTGAACCCGGGTCACTGGAGCTGTGAGACTGTGGCAGTAAACAGAACCGAACCCGGGTCACTGGAGCTGTGAGACTGTGGCAGTAAACAGAACCGAACCCAGGTCACTGGAGCTGTGAGACTGTGGCAGTAAACAGAACCGAACCCGGGACACTGGAGCTGTGAGACTGTGGCAGTAAACAGAACTGAACCCGGGTCACTGGAGCTGTGAGACTGTGGCAGTAAACAGAACCGAACCCAGGTCACTGGAGCTGTGAGACTGTGGCAGTAAACAGAACCGAACCCAGGTCACTGGAGCTGTGAGACTGTGGCAGTAAACAGAACCGAACCCAGGTCACTGGAGCTGTGAGACTGTGGCAGTAAACAGAACCGAACCCGGGTCACTGGAGCTGTGAGACTGTGGCAGTAAACAGAACCGAACCCATGTCACTGGAGCTGTGAGACTGTGGCAGTAAACAGAACCGAACCCGGGACACTGGAGCTGTGAGACTGTGACAGTAAACAGAACTGAACCCGGGACACTGTAGCTGTGAGACTGTGGCAGTAAACAGAACCGAACCCGGGACACTGGAGCTGTGAGACTGTGGCAGTAAACAGAACCGAACCCGGGTCACTGGAGCTGTGAGACTGTGGCAGTAAACAGAACCGAACCCAGGTCACTGGAGCTGTGAGACTGTGACAGTAAACAGAACTGAACCCGGGACACTGTAGCTGTGAGACTGTGGCAGTAAACAGAACCGAACCCGGGACACTGGAGCTGTGAGACTGTGGCAGTAAACAGAACCGAACCCGGGACACTGGAGCTGTGAGACTGTGGCAGTAAACAGAACCGAACCCATGTCACTGGAGCTGTGAGGCTGTGGCAGTAAACAGAACTGAACCCAGGTCACTGAAGCTGTGAGACTGTGGCAGTAAACAGAACTGAACCCGGGTCACTGGAGCTGTGAGACTGTGGCAAAAAACAGAACTGAACCCGGGTCACTGAAGCTGTGAAACTGTGGCAGTAAACAGAACTGATCCCAGGTCACTGAAGCTGTGAGACTGTGGCAGTAAACAGAACTTAACCCATGTCACTGGAGCTGTGAGACTGTGGTAGTAAACAGAACTGAAACCAGGTCACTGGAGCTGTGAGACTGTGGCAGTAAACAGAACCGAACCCAGGTCACTGGAGCTGTGAGAATGTGGCAGTAAACAGAACCGAACCCAGGTCACTGGAGCTGTGAGACTGTGGCAGTAAACAGAACCGAACCCGGGTCACTGGAGCTGTGAGACTGTGGCAGTAAACAGAACCGAACCCATGTCACTGGAGCTGTGAGACTGTGGTAGTAAACAGAACTGAAACCGGGTCACTGGAGCTGTGAGACTGTGGCAGTAAACAGAACCGAACCCAGGTCACTGGAGCTGTGAGACTGTGGCAGTAAACAGAACCGAACCCGGGTCACTGGAGCTGTGAGACTGTGGCAGTATGCAGAACCGAACCCGGGTCACTGGAGCTGTGTGACTGTGGCAGTAAACAGAACCGAACCCGGTCACTGGAGCTGTGAGACTGTGGCAGTAAACAGAACCGAACCCAGGTCACTGGAGCTGTGAGACTGTGGCAGTAAACAGAACCGAACCCAGGACACTGGAGCTGTGAGGCTGTGGCAGTAAACAGAACCGAACCCAGGACACTGGAGCTGTGAGGCTGTGGCAGTAAACAGAACCGAACCCGGGTCACTGAAGCTGTGAGACTGTGGCAGTAAACAGAACCGAACCCGGGACACTGGAGCTGTGAGACTGTGGCAGTAAACAGAACTGAACCCGGGTCACTGGAGCTGTGAGGCTGTGTCTGTCCCCAGAACCGAACCCAGGTCACTGAAGCTGTGAGACTGTGGCAGTAAACAGAACCGAACCCAGGTCACTGGAGCTGTGAGGCTGTGGCAGTCCCCAGAACCGAACCCGGGACACTGGAGCTGTGAGACTGTGGCAGTAAACAGAACCGAACCCAGGTCACTGAAGCTGTGAGACTGTGGCAGTGAACAGAACCGAACCCAGGTCACTGGAGCTGTGAGACTGTGGCAGTAAACAGAACCGAACCCGGGACACTGGAGCTGTGAGACTGTGGCAGTAAACAGAACCGAACCCGGGACACTGGAGCTGTGAGACTGTGGCAGTAAACAGAACTCAACCCGGGTCACTGGAGCTGTGAGACAGTGGCAGTAAACAGAACCGAACCCAGGTCACTGAAGCTGTGAGACTGTGGCAGTGAACAGAACCGAACCCGGGACACTGGAGCTGTGAGACTGTGGCAGTAAACAGAACCGAACCCAGGTCACTGAAGCTGTGAGACTGTGGCAGTGAACAGAACCGAACCCGGGACACTGGAGCTGTGAGACTGTTGCAGTAAACAGAACCGAACCCGGGACACTGGAGCTGTGAGACTGTGGCAGTAAACAGAACTGAACCCGGGTCACTGGAGCTGTGAGACTGTGGCAGTAAACAGAACCGAACCCACGTCACTGGAGCTGTGATACTGTGGCAGTAAACAGAACCGAACCCGGGACACTGGAGCTGTGAGACTGTGGCAGTAAACAGAACCGAACCCAGGTCACTGGAGCTGTGAGACTGTGGCATTAAACAGAACCGAACCCAGGTCACTGGAGCTGTGAGACTGTGGCAGTAAACAGAACCGAACCCAGGTCACTGGAGCTGTGAGACTGTGGCAGTAAACAGAACCGAACCCGGGTCACTGGAGCTGTGAGACTGTGGCAGTAAACAGAACCGAACCCGGGTCACTGGAGCTGTGAGACTGTGGCAGTAAACAGAACCGAACCCAGGTCACTGGAGCTGTGAGACTGTGGCAGTAAACAGATTTGAACCCGGGTCACTGGAGCTGTGAGACTGTGGCAGTAAACAGAACCGAACCCGGGTCACTGGAGCTGTGAGACTGTGGCAGTAAACTGAACCGAACCCAGGTCACTGGAGCTGTGAGACTGTGGCAGTAAACAGAACCGAACCCGGGACACTGGAGCTGTGAGACTGTGGCAGTAAACAGAACTCAACCCGGGTCACTGGAGCTGTGAGACTGTGGCAGTAAACAGAACCGAACCCAGGTCACTGGAGCTGTGAGACTGTGGCAGTAAACAGAACCGAACCCAGGTCACTGGAGCTGTGAGACTGTGGCAGTAAACAGAACCGAACCCGGGTCACTGGAGCTGTGAGACTGTGGCAGTAAACAGAACCGAACCCAGGACACTGGAGCTGTGAGACTGTGGCAGTAAACAGAACCGAACCCATGTCACTGGAGCTGTGAGGCTGTGGCAGTAAACAGAACCGAACCCAGGTCACTGGAGCTGTGAGACTGTGGCAGTAAACAGAACCGAACGCGGGACACTGGAGCTGTGAGGCTGTGGCAGTAAACAGAACCGAACCCGGGTCACTGGAGCTGTGAGACTGTGGCAGTAAACAGAACCGAACCCATGTCACTGGAGCTGTGAGGCTGTGGCAGTAAACAGAACTGAACCCAGGTCACTGAAGCTGTGAGACTGTGGCAAAAAACAGAACTGAACCCGGGTCACTGAAGCTGTGAAACTGTGGCAGTAAACAGAACTGAACCCAGGTCACTGAAGCTGTGAGACTGTGGCATTAAACAGAACCGAACCCAGGACACTGGAGCTGTGAGGCTGTGGCAGTAAACAGAACCGAACCCGGGTCACTGGAGCTGTGAGACTGTGGCAGTAAACAGAACCGAACCCATGTCACTGGAGCTGTGAGACTGTGGTAGTAAACAGAACTGAACCCGGGTCACTGGAGCTGTGAGACTGTGGCAGTAAACAGAACCGAACCCAGGTCACTGGAGCTGTGAGACTGTGGCAGTAAACAGAACCGAACCCGGGTCACTGGATCTGTGAGACTGTGGCAGTATGCAGAACCGAACCCGGGTCACTGGAGCTGTGAGACTGTGGCAGTAAACAGAACCGAACCCGGGTCACTGGAGCTGTGAGACTGTGGCAGTATGCAGAACCGAACCCGGGTCACTGGAGCTGTGAGACTGTGGCAGTAAACAGAACCGAACCCGGGTCACTGGAGCTGTGAGACTGTGGCAGTAAACAGAACCGAACCCAGGTCACTGGAGCTGTGAGACTGTGGCAGTAAACAGAACCGAACCCAGGACACTGGAGCTGTGAGGCTGTGGCAGTAAACAGAACCGAACCCGGGTCACTGAAGCTGTGAGACTGTGGCAAAAAACAGAACCGAACCCAGGACACTGGAGCTGTGAGGCTGTGGCTGTCCCCAGAACCGAACCCAGGTCACTGAAGCTGTGAGACTGTGGCAGTAAACAGAACCGAACCCAGGTCAATGGAGCTGTGAGGCTGTGGCAGTCCCCAGAACCGAACCCGGGACACTGGAGCTGTGAGACTGTGGCAGTAAACAGAACCGAACCCAGGTCACTGAAGCTGTGAGACTGTGGCAGTGAACAGAACCGAACCCGGGACACTGGAGCTGTGAGACTGTGGCAGTAAACAGAACCGAACCCGGGACACTGGAGCTGTGAGACTGTGGCAGTAAACAGAACCGAACCCGGGTCACTGGAGCTGTGAGACTGTGGCAGTAAACAGAACTGAACCCGGGTCACTGGAGCTGTGAGACTGTGGCAGTAAACAGAACCGAACCCAGGTCACTGGAGCTGTGAGACTGTGGCAGTAAACAGAACCGAACCCGGGACACTGGAGCTGTGAGACTGTGGCAGTAAACAGAACCGAACCCAGGTCACTGGAGCTGTGAGACTGTGGCAGTAAACAGAACCGAACCCAGGTCACTGAAGCTGTGAGACTGTGGCAGTAAACAGAACCGAACCCGGGACACTGGAGCTGTGAGACTGTGGCAGTAAACAGAACCGAACCCGGGACACTGGAGCTGTGAGACTGTGGCAGTAAACAGAACCGAACCCAGGTCACTGGAGCTGTGAGACTGTGGCAGTAATCAGAACTGAACCCGGGTCACTGGAGCTGTGAGACTGTGGCAGTAAACAGAACCGAACCCGGGACACTGGAGCTGTGAGACTGTGGCAGTAAACAGAACCAAACCCGGGTCACTGGAGCTGTGAGACTGTGGCAGTAAACAGAACCGAACCCAGGTCACTGGAGCTGTGAGACTGTGGCAGTAAACAGAACCGAAACCGGGACACTGGAGCTGTGAGACTGTGGCAGTAAACAGAACCGAACCCGGGACACTGGAGCTGTGCGACTGTGGCAGTAAACAGAACCGAACCCGGGTCACTGGAGCTGTGAGACTGTGGCAGTAAACAGAACCGAACCCGGGACACTGGAGCTGTGAGACTGTGGCAGTAAACAGAACCGAACCCGGGACACTGGAGCTGTGAGACTGTGGCAGTCCCCAGAACCGAACCCAGGTCACTGAAGCTGTGAGACTGTGGCAGTAAACAGAACCGAACCCAGGTCACTGGAGCTGTGAGGCTGTGGCAGTCCCCAGAACCGAACCCGGGACACTGGAGCTGTGAGACTGTGGCAGTAAACAGAACCGAACCCAGGTCACTGAAGCTGTGAGACTGTGGCAGTGAACAGAACCGAACCCGGGACACTGGAGCTGTGAGACTGTGGCAGTAAACAGAACCGAACCCGGGACACTGGAGCTGTGAGACTGTGGCAGTAAACAGAACCGAACCCGGGTCACTGGAGCTGTGAGACTGTGGCAGTAAACAGAACTGAACCCAGGTCACTGGAGCTGTGAGGCTGTGGCAGTAAACAGAACTGAACCCAGGTCACTGGAGCTGTGAGACTGTGGCAGTAAACAGAACCGAACCCGGGTCACTGGAGCTGTGAGACTGTGGCAGTAAACAGAACCGAACCCGGGACACTGGAGCTGTGAGACTGTGGCAGTAAACAGAACCGAACCCAGGTCACTGGAGCTGTGAGGCTGTGGCAGTAAACAGAACCGAACCCGGGACACTGGAGCTGTGAGACTGTGGCAGTCCCCAGAACCGAACCCAGGACACTGGAGCTGTGAGGCTGTGGCAGTAAACAGAACCGAACTCAGGTCACTGGAGCTGTGAGACTGTGGCAGTAAACAGAACCGAACCCAGGTCACTGGAGCTGTGAGGCTGTGGCAGTCCCCAGAACCGAACCCAGGTCACTGGAGCTGTGAGACTGTGGCAGTAAACAGAACCGAACCCAGGTCACTGAAGCTGTGAGACTGTGGCAGTGAACAGAACCGAACCCGGGACACTGGAGCTGTGAGACTGTGGCAGTAAACAGAACCGAACCCAGGTCACTGAAGCTGTGAGACTGTGGCAGTGAACAGAACCGAACCCGGGACACTGGAGCTGTGAGACTGTGGCAGTAAACAGAACCGAACCCGGGACACTGGAGCTGTGAGACTGTGGCAGTAAACAGAACTGAACCCAGGTCACTGGAGCTGTGAGGCTGTGGCAGTAAACAGAACTGAACCCAGGTCACTGGAGCTGTGAGGCTGTGGCAGTAAACAGAACCGAACCCAGGTCACTGGAGCATTGAGACTGTGGCAGTAAACAGAACCGAACCCAGGTCACTGGAGCTGTGAGGCTGTGGCAGTAAACAGAACCGAACCCGGGACACTGGAGCTGTGAGACTGTGGCAGTAAACAGAACCGAACCCGGGACACTGGAGCTGTGAGACTGTGGCAGTAAACAGAACCGAACCCGGGTCACTGGAGCTGTGAGACTGTGGCAGTAAACAGAACCGAACCCGGGACACTGGAGCTGTGAGACTGTGGCAGTAAACAGAACCGAACCCGGGACACTGGAGCTGTGAGACTGTGGCAGTCCCCAGAACCGAACCCAGGTCACTGAAGCTGTGAGACTGTGGCAGTAAACAGAACCGAACCCAGGTCACTGGAGCTGTGAGGCTGTGGCAGTGAACAGAACCGAACCCGGGACACTGGAGCTGTGAGACTGTGGCAGTAAACAGAACCGAACCCGGGACACTGGAGCTGTGAGACTGTGGCAGTAAACAGAACCGAACCCGGGTCACTGGAGCTGTGAGACTGGGGCAGTAAACAGAACTGAACCCGGGTCACTGGAGCTGTGAGACTGTGGCAGTAAACAGAACCGAACCCAGGTCACTGGAGCTGTGAGACTGTGGCAGTAAACAGAACCGAACCCGGGACACTGGAGCTGTGAGACTGTGGCAGTAAACAGAACCGAACCCAGGTCACTGGAGCTGTGAGACTGTGGCAGTAAACAGAACCGAACCCAGGTCACTGAAGCTGTGAGACTGTGGCAGTAAACAGAACCGAACCCGGGACACTGGATCTGTGAGACTGTGGCAGTAAACAAAACCGAACCCGGGACACTGGAGCTGTGAGACTGTGGCAGTAAACAGAACCGAACCCGGGTAACTGGAGCTGTGAGACTGTGGCAAAAAAAAGAACCGAACCCGGGACACTGGAGCTGTGAGACTGTGGCAGTAAACAGAACCGAACCCGGGACACTGGAGCTGTGAGACTGTGGCAGTCCCCAGAACCGAACCCAGGACACTGGAGCTGTGAGGCTGTGGCAGTAAACAGAACCGAACCCAGGTCACTGGAGCTGTGAGACTGTGGCAGTAAACAGAACCGAATCCGGGACACTGGAGCTGTGAGACTGTGGCAGTAAACAGAACCGAACCCAGGTCACTGGAGCTGTGAGACTGTGGCAGTAAACAGAACCGAACCCGGGACACTGGAGCTGTGAGACTGTGGCAGTAAACAGAACCGAACCCGGGACACTGGAGCTGTGAGACTGTGGCAGTAAACAGAACCGAACCCAGGTCACTGAAGCTGTGAGACTGTGGCAGTAAACAGAACCGAACCCGGGACACTGGAGCTGTGAGACTGTGGCAGTAAACAGAACCGAACCCGGGACACTGGAGCTGTGAGACTGTGGCAGTAAACAGAACCGAACCCGGGTCACTGGAGCTGTGAGACTGTGGCAGTAAACAGAACCGAACCCGGGACACTGGAGCTGTGAGACTGTGGCAGTAAACAGAACCGAACCCGGGACACTGGAGCTGTGAGACTGTGGCAGTAAACAGAACCGAACCCGGGTCACTGGAGCTGTGAGACTGTGGCAGTAAACAGAACCGAACCCGGGACACTGGAGCTGTGAGACTGTGGCTGTAAACAGAACCGAACCCGGGACACTGGAGCTGTGAGACTGAGGCAGTAAACAGAACTGAACCCGGGACACTGGAGCTGTGAGACTGTGGCAGTAAACAGAACCGAACCCAGGACACTGGAGCTGTGAGGCTGTGGCAGTAAACAGAACCGAACTCAGGTCACTGGAGCTGTGAGACTGTGGCAGTAAACAGAACCGAACCCGGGTCACTGGAGCTGTGAGACTGTGGCAGTAAACAGAACCGAACTCAGGTCACAGGAGCTGTGATACTGTGGCAGTAAACAGAACCGAACCCGGGTTACTGGAGCTGTGAGACTGTGGCAGTAAACAGAACCGAACCCAGGTCACTGGAGCTGTGAGACTGTGGCAGTAAACAGAACTGAACCCAGGTCACTGGAGCTGTGAGGCTGTGGCAGTAAACAGAACCGAACCCGGGACTCTGGAGCTGTGAGACTGTGGCAGTAAACAGAACCGAACCCGGGACACTGGAGCTGTGAGACTGTGGCAGTAAACAGAACCGAACCCGGGTCACTGGAGCTGTGAGACTGTGGCAGTAAACAGAACCGAACCCGGGACACTGGAGCTGTGAGACTGTGGCAGTAAACAGAACCGAAACCGGGTCACTGGAGCTGTGAGACTGTGGCAGTAAACAGAACCGAACCCATGTCACTGGAGCTGTGAGACTGTGGCAGTAAACAGAACTGAACCCGGGTCACTGGAGCTGTGAGACTGTGGCAGTCCCCAGAACCGAACCCAGGTCACTGAAGCTGTGAGACTGTGGCAGTAAACAGAACCGAACCCGGGACACTGGAGCTGTGAGACTGTGGCAGTCCCCAGAACCGAACCCAGGTCACTGAAGCTGTGAGACTGTGGCAGTAAACAGAACCGAACCCAGGTCACTGGAGCTGTGAGGCTGTGGCATTCCCCAGAACCGAACCCGGGACACTGGAGCTGTGAGACTGTGGCAGTAAACAGAACCGAACCCAGGTCACTGAAGCTGTGAGACTGTGGCAGTGAACACAACCGAACCCAGGTCACTGGAGCTGTGAGACTGTGGCAGTGAACAGAACCGAACCCGGGACACTGGAGCTGTGAGACTGTGGCAGTAAACAGAACCGAACCCGGGACACTGGAGCTGTGAGACTGTGGCAGTAAAAGAACCGAACCCGGGTCACTGGAGCTGTGAGACTGTGGCAGTAAACAGAACTGAACCCGGGTCACTGGAGCTGTGAGACTGTAGCAGTAAACAGAACCGAACCCGGGTCACTGGAGCTGTGAGACTGTGGCAGTAAACAGAACCGAACCCAGGTCACTGGAGCTGTGAGACTGTGGCAGTAAACAGAACTGAACCCAGTTCACTGGAGCTGTGAGACTGTGGCAGTAAACAGATCCGAACCCGGGTCACTGGAGCTGTGAGACTGGGGCAGTAAACAGAACTGAACCCGGGTCACTGGAGCAATGAGACTGTGGCAGTAAACAGAACCGAACCCAGGTCACTGGAGCTGTGAGACTGTGGCAGTAAACAGAACCGAACCCGGAACACTGGAGCTGTGAGACTGTGGCAGTAAACAGAACCGAACCCAGGTCACTGGAGCTGTGAGACTGTGGCAATAAACAGAACCGAACCCAGGTCACTGAAGCTGTGAGACTGTGGCAGTAAACAGAACCGAACCCGGGACACTGGAGCTGTGAGACTGTGGCAGTAAACAGAACCGAACCCGGGACACTGGAGCTGTGAGACTGTGGCAGTAAACAGAACCGAACCCGGGTCACTGGAGCTGTGAGACTGTGGCAGTAAACAGAACCGAACCCGGGACACTGGAGCTGTGAGACTGTGGCTGTAAACAGAACCGAACCCGGGACACTGGAGCTGTGAGACTGTGGCAGTAAACAGAACCGAACCCGGGACACTGGAGCTGTGAGACTGTGGCTGTAAACAGAACCGAACCCGGGACACTGGAGCTGTGAGACTGTGGCAGTCCCCAGAACCGAACCCAGGACACTGGAGCTGTGAGGCTGTGGCAGTAAACAGAACCGAACTCAGGTCACTGGAGCTGTGAGACTGTGGCAGTAAACAGAACCGAACCCAGGTCACTGGAGCTGTGAGACTGTGGCAGTAAACAGAACCGAACGCGGGACACTGGAGCTGTGAGACTGTGGCAGTAAACAGAACCGAACCCGGGACACTGGAGCTGTGAGACTGTGGCAGTCCCCAGAACCGAACCCAGGTCACTGAAGCTGTGAGACTGTGGCAGTAAACAGAACCGAACCCAGGTCACTGGAGCTGTGAGGCTGTGGCAGTCCCCAGAACCGAACCCGGGACACTGGAGCTGTGAGACTGTGGCAGTAAACAGAACCGAACCCAGGTCACTGAAGCTGTGAGACTGTGGCAGTGAACAGAACCGAACCCAGGTCACTGGAGCTGTGAGACTGTGGCAGTAAACAGAACCGAACCCGGGACACTGGAGCTGTGAGACTGTGGCAGTAAACAGAACCGAACCCGGGACACTGGAGCTGTGAGACTGTGGCAGTAAACAGAACCGAACCCGGGACACTGGAGCTGTGAGACTGTGGCAGTAAACAGAACCGAACCCGGGTCACTGGAGCTGTGAGACTGTGGCAGTAAACAGAACTGAACCCGGGTCACTGGAGCTGTGAGACTGTGGCAGTAAACAGAACCGAACCCAGGTCACTGAAGCTGTGAGACTGTGGCAGTGAACAGAACCGAACCCGGGACACTGGAGCTGTGAGACTGTGGCAGTAAACAGAACCGAACCCAGGTCACTGAAGCTGTGAGACTGTGGCAGTGAACAGAACCGAACCCGGGACACTGGAGCTGTGAGACTGTGGCAGTAAACAGAACTGAACCCGGGTCACTGGAGCTGTGAGACTGTGGCAGTAAACAGAACCGAACCCAGGTCACTGGAGCTGTGAGACTGTGGCAGTAAACAGAACCGATCCCGGGACACTGGAGCTGTGAGACTGTGGCAGTAAACAGAACCGAACCCAGGTCACTGGAGCTGTGAGACTGTGGCAGTAAACAGAACCGAACCCAGGTCACTGAAGCTGTGAGACTGTGGCAGTAAACAGAACCGAACCCGGGACACTGGAGCTGTGAGACTGTGACACTAAACAGAACCGAACTCAGGTCACTGGAGCTGTGAGACTGTGGCAGTAAACAGAACCGAACCCGGGTCACTGGAGCTGTGAGACTGTGGCAGTAAACAGAACCGAACTCAGGTCACTGGAGCTGTGAGACTGTGGCAGTAAACAGAACCGAACCCGGGTCACTGGAGCTGTGAGACTGTGGCAGTAAACAGAACCGAACCCAGGTCACTGGAGCTGTGAGACTGTGGCAGTAAACAGAACTGAACCCAGGTCACTGGAGCTGTGAGGCTGTGGCAGTAAACAGAACTGAACCCAGGTCACTGGAGCTGTGAGGCTGTGGCAGTCCCCAGAACCGAACCCGGGACACTGGAGCTGTGAGACTGTGGCAGTAAACAGAACCGAACCCGGGTCACTGGAGGTGTGAGACTGTGGCAGTAAACAGAACAGAACCCGGGACACTGGAGCTGTGAGACTGTGGCAGTAAACAGAACTGAACCCGGGTCACTGGAGCTGTGAGACTGTGGCAGTAAACAGAACTGAACCCGGGTCACTGGAGCTGTGAGACTGTGGCAGTAAACAGAACTGAACCCAGGTCACTGGAGCTGTGAGACTGTGGCAGTAAACAGAACCGAACCCAGGTCACTGGAGCTGTGAGACTGTGGCAGTAAACAGAACCGAACCCAGGTCACTGGAGCTGTGAGACTGTGGCAGTAAACAGAACCGAACCCGGGACACTGGAGCTGTGAGACTGTGGCAGTAAACAGAACCGAACCCAGGTCACTGGAGCTGTGAGACTGTGGCAGTAAACAGAACCGAACCCAGGTCACTGAAGCTGTGAGACTGTGGCAGTAAACAGAACCGAACCCAGGTCACTGGAGCTGTGAGGCTGTGGCAGTAAACAGAACCGAACCCGGGACACTGGAGCTGTGAGACTGTGGCAGTAAACAGAACCGAACCCGGGTCACTGGAGCTGTGAGACTGTGGCAGTAAACAGAACCGAACCCGGGACACTGGAGCTGTGAGACTGTGGCAGTAAACAGAACCGAACCCGGGACACTGGAGCTGTGAGACTGTGGCAGTCCCCAGAACCGAACCCAGGACACTGGAGCTGTTAGGCTGTGGCAGTAAACAGAACCGAACTCAGGTCACTGGAGCTGTGAGACTGTGGCAGTAAACAGAACCGAACCCGGGTCACTGGAGCTGTGAGACTGTGGCAGTAAACAGAACCGAACTCAGGTCACTGGAGCTGTGAGACTGTGGCAGTAAACAGAACCGAACCCGGGTCACTGGAGCTGTGAGACTGTGGCAGTAAACAGAACCGAACCCAGGTCACTGGAGCTGTGAGACTGTGGCAGTAAACAGAACTGAACCCAGGTCACTGGAGCTGTGAGGCTGTGGCAGTAAACAGAACTGAACCCAGGTCACTGGAGCTGTGAGGCTGTGGCAGTAAACAGAACTGAACCCAGGTCACTGGAGCTGTGAGACTGTGGCAGTAAACAGAACCGAACCCAGGTCACTGGAGCTGTGAGACTGTGGCAGTAAACAGAACTGAACCCGGGTCACTGGAGCTGTGAGACTGTGGCAGTAAACAGAACCGAACCCAGGTCACTGGAGCTGTGAGACTGTGGCAGTAAACAGAACCGAACCCGGGACACTGGAGCTGTGAGACTGTGGCAGTAAACAGAACCGAACTCAGGTCACTGGAGCTGTGAGACTGTGGCAGTAAACAGAACCGAACCCGGGTCACTGGAGCTGTGAGACTGTGGCAGTAAACAGAACCGAACCCAGGTCACTGGAGCTGTGAGACTGTGGCAGTAAACAGAACTGAACCCAGGTCACTGGAGCTGTGAGGCTGTGGCAGTAAACAGAACTGAACCCAGGTCACTGGAGCTGTGAGGCTGTGGCAGTCCCCAGAACCGAACCCGGGACACTGGAGCTGTGAGACTGTGGCAGTAAACAAAACCGAACCCGGGTCACTGGAGGTGTGAGACTGTGGCAGTAAACAGAACAGAACCCGGGACACTGGAGCTGTGAGACTGTGGCAGTAAACAGAACTGAACCCGGGTCACTGGAGCTGTGAGACTGTGGCAGTAAACAGAACTGAACCCGGGTCACTGGAGCTGTGAGACTGTGGCAGTAAACAGAACTGAACCCAGGTCACTGGAGCTGTGAGACTGTGGCAGTAAACAGAACCGAACCCAGGTCACTGGAGCTGTGAGACTGTGGCAGTAAACAGAACCGAACCCAGGTCACTGGAGCTGTGAGACTGTGGCAGTAAACAGAACCGAACCCGGGACACTGGAGCTGTGAGACTGTGGCAGTAAACAGAACCGAACCCAGGTCACTGGAGCTGTGAGACTGTGGCAGTAAACAGAACCGAACCCAGGTCACTGAAGCTGTGAGACTGTGGCAGTAAACAGAACCGAACCCAGGTCACTGGAGCTGTGAGGCTGTGGCAGTAAACAGAACCGAACCCGGGACACTGGAGCTGTGAGACTGTGGCAGTAAACAGAACCGAACCCGGGTCACTGGAGCTGTGAGACTGTGGCAGTAAACAGAACCGAACCCGGGACACTGGAGCTGTGAGACTGTGGCAGTAAACAGAACCGAACCCGGGACACTGGAGCTGTGAGACTGTGGCAGTCCCCAGAACCGAACCCAGGACACTGGAGCTGTGAGGCTGTGGCAGTAAACAGAACCGAACTCAGGTCACTGGAGCTGTGAGACTGTGGCAGTAAACAGAACCGAACCCGGGTCACTGGAGCTGTGAGACTGTGGCAGTAAACAGAACCGAACTCAGGTCACTGGAGCTGTGAGACTGTGGCAGTAAACAGAACCGAACCCGGGTCACTGGAGCTGTGAGACTGTGGCAGTAAACAGAACCGAACCCAGGTCACTGGAGCTGTGAGACTGTGGCAGTAAACAGAACTGAACCCAGGTCACTGGAGCTGTGAGGCTGTGGCAGTAAACAGAACTGAACCCAGGTCACTGGAGCTGTGAGGCTGTGGCAGTAAACAGAACTGAACCCAGGTCACTGGAGCTGTGAGACTGTGGCAGTAAACAGAACCGAACCCAGGTCACTGGAGCTGTGAGACTGTGGCAGTAAACAGAACTGAACCCGGGTCACTGGAGCTGTGAGACTGTGGCAGTAAACAGAACCGAACCCAGGTCACTGGAGCTGTGAGACTGTGGCAGTAAACAGAACCGAACCCGGGACACTGGAGCTGTGAGACTGTGGCAGTAAACAGAACTTAACCCGGGTCACTGGAGATGTGAGACTGTGGCAGTAAACAGAACCGAACCCAGGTAACTGGAGCTGTGAGACTGTGGCAGTAAACAGAACCGAACCCGGGACACTGGAGCTGTGAGACTGTGGCAGTAAACAGAACCGAACCCGGGTCACTGGAGCTGTGAGACTGTGGCAGTAAACAGAACCGAACCCAGGTCACTGGAGCTGTGAGAATGTGGCAGTAAACAGAACCGAACCCAGGTCACTGGAGCTGTGAGACTGTGGCAGTAAACAGAACTGAACCCGGGTCACTGGAGCTGTGAGACTGTGGCAGTAAACAGAACCGAACCCGGGTCACTGGAGCTGTGAGACTGTGGCAGTAAACAGAACCGAACCCGGGTCACTGGAGCTGTGAGACTGTGGCAGTAAACAGAACCGAACCCGGGACACTGGAGCTGTGAGACTGTGGCAGTAAACAGAACCGAACCCAGGTCACTGGAGCTGTGAGACTGTGGCAGTAAACAGAACCGAACCCAGGTCACTGGAGCTGTGAGACTGTGGCAGTAAACAGAACCGAACCCGGGACACTGGAGCTGTGAGACTGTGGCAGTAAACAGAACCGAACCCAGGTCACTGGAGCTGTGAGACTGTGGCAGTAAACAGAACCGAACCCAGGTCACTGGAGCTGTGAGACTGTGGCAGTAAACAGAACCGAACCCAGGTCACGGGAGCTGTGAGACTGTGGCAGTAAACAGAACCGAACCCAGGTCACTGGAGCTGTGAGACTGTGGCAGTAAACAGAACCGAACCCAGGTCACTGGAGCTGTGAGACTGTGGCAGTAAACAGAACCGAACCCAGGTCACTGGAGCGGTGAGACTGTGGCAGTAAACAAAACCGAACCCAGGTCACTGAAGCTGTGAGACTGTGGCAGTAAACAAAACCGAACCCGGGTCACTGGAGCTGTGAGACTGTGGCAGTAAACAGAACCGAACCCATGTCACTGGAGCTGTGAGGCTGTGGCAGTAAACAGAACCGAACCCGGGACACTGGAGCTGTGAGACTGTGGCAGTAAACAGAACCGAACCCGGGTCACTGGAGCGGTGAGACTGTGGCAGTAAACAGAACCGAACCCGGGACACTGGAGCTGTGAGACTGTGGCAGTAAACAGAACCGAACCCGGGACACTGGAGCTGTGAGACTGTGGCAGTAAACAGAACCGAACCCGGGTCACTGGAGCTGTGAGACTGTGGCAGTAAACAGAACCGAACCCATGTCACTGGAGCTGTGAGGCTGTGGCAGTAAACAGAACTGAACCCAGGTCACTGAAGCTGTGAGACTGTGGCAAAAAACAGAACTGAACCCGGGTCACTGAAGCTGTGAGACTGTGGCAGTAAACAGAACCGAACCCGGGACACTGGAGCTGTGAGACTGTGGCAGTAAACAGAACCGAACCCGGGTCACTGAAGCTGTGAGACTGTGGCAGTAAACAGAACCGAACCCAGGTCACTGGAGCTGTGAGACTGTGGCAGTAAACAGAACCGAACCCAGGTCACTGGAGCTGTGAAACTGTGGCAGTAAACAGAACTGAACCCATGTCACTGGAGCTGTGAGGCTGTGGCAGTAAACAGAACTGAACCCATGTCACTGGAGCTGTGAGGCTGTGGCAGTAAACAGAACTGAACCCAGGTCACTGGAGCTGTGAGACTGTGGCAGTAAACAGAACTGAACCCGGGTCACTGGAGCTGTGAGACTGTGGCAAAAAACAGAACTGAACCCGGGTCACTGAAGCTGTGAAACTGTGGCAGTAAACAGAACCGAACCCGGGTCACTGGAGCTGTGAGACTGTGGCAGTAAACAGAACCGAACCCGGGACACTGGAGCTGTGAGACTGTGGCAGTAAACAGAACCGAACCCGGGACACTGGAGCTGTGAGACTGTGGCAGTCCCCAGAACCGAACCCAGGACACTGGAGCTGTGAGGCTGTGGCAGTAAACAGAACCGAACTCAGGTCACTGGAGCTGTGAGACTGTGGCAGTAAACAGAACCGAACCCGGGTCACTGGAGCTGTGAGACTGTGGCAGTAAACAGAACCGAACTCAGGTCACTGGAGCTGTGAGACTGTGGCAGTAAACAGAACCGAACCCGGGTCACTGGAGCTGTGAGACTGTGGCAGTAAACAGAACCGAACCCAGGTCACTGGAGCTGTGAGACTGTGGCAGTAAACAGAACTGAACCCAGGTCACTGGAGCTGTGAGGCTGTGGCAGTAAACAGAACTGAACCCAGGTCACTGGAGCTGTGAGGCTGTGGCAGTAAACAGAACTGAACCCAGGTCACTGGAGCTGTGAGACTGTGGCAGTAAACAGAACCGAACCCAGGTCACTGGAGCTGTGAGACTGTGGCAGTAAACAGAACCGAACCCGGGACACTGCAGCTGTGAGACTGTGGCAGTAAACAGAACTGAACCCGGGTCACTGGAGCTGTGAGACTGTGGCAGTAAACAGAACCGAACCCAGGTCACTGGAGCTGTGAGACTGTGGCAGTAAACAGAACCGAACCCGGGACACTGGAGCTGTGAGACTGTGGCAGTAAACAGAACTTAACCCGGGTCACTGGAGATGTGAGACTGTGGCAGTAAACAGAACCGAACCCAGGTAACTGGAGCTGTGAGACTGTGGCAGTAAACAGAACCGAACCCGGGACACTGGAGCTGTGAGACTGTGGCAGTAAACAGAACCGAACCCGGGTCACTGGAGCTGTGAGACTGTGGCAGTAAACAGAACCGAACCCAGGTCACTGGAGCTGTGAGAATGTGGCAGTAAACAGAACCGAACCCAGGTCACTGGAGCTGTGAGACTGTGGCAGTAAACAGAACTGAACCCGGGTCACTGGAGCTGTGAGACTGTGGCAGTAAACAGAACCGAACCCGGGTCACTGGAGCTGTGAGACTGTGGCAGTAAACAGAACCGAACCCGGGTCACTGGAGCTGTGAGACTGTGGCAGTAAACAGAACCGAACCCGGGACACTGGAGCTGTGAGACTGTGGCAGTAAACAGAACCGAACCCAGGTCACTGGAGCTGTGAGACTGTGGCAGTAAACAGAACCGAACCCAGGTCACTGGAGCTGTGAGACTGTGGCAGTAAACAGAACCGAACCCGGGACACTGGAGCTGTGAGACTGTGGCAGTAAACAGAACCGAACCCAGGTCACTGGAGCTGTGAGACTGTGGCAGTAAACAGAACCGAACCCAGGTCACTGGAGCTGTGAGACTGTGGCAGTAAACAGAACCGAACCCAGGTCACGGGAGCTGTGAGACTGTGGCAGTAAACAGAACCGAACCCAGGTCACTGGAGCTGTGAGACTGTGGCAGTAAACAGAACCGAACCCAGGTCACTGGAGCTGTGAGACTGTGGCAGTAAACAGAACCGAACCCAGGTCACTGGAGCGGTGAGACTGTGGCAGTAAACAAAACCGAACCCAGGTCACTGAAGCTGTGAGACTGTGGCAGTAAACAAAACCGAACCCGGGTCACTGGAGCTGTGAGACTGTGGCAGTAAACAGAACCGAACCCATGTCACTGGAGCTGTGAGGCTGTGGCAGTAAACAGAACCGAACCCGGGACACTGGAGCTGTGAGACTGTGGCAGTAAACAGAACCGAACCCGGGTCACTGGAGCGGTGAGACTGTGGCAGTAAACAGAACCGAACCCGGGACACTGGAGCTGTGAGACTGTGGCAGTAAACAGAACCGAACCCGGGACACTGGAGCTGTGAGACTGTGGCAGTAAACAGAACCGAACCCGGGTCACTGGAGCTGTGAGACTGTGGCAGTAAACAGAACCGAACCCATGTCACTGGAGCTGTGAGGCTGTGGCAGTAAACAGAACTGAACCCAGGTCACTGAAGCTGTGAGACTGTGGCAAAAAACAGAACTGAACCCGGGTCACTGAAGCTGTGAGACTGTGGCAGTAAACAGAACCGAACCCGGGACACTGGAGCTGTGAGACTGTGGCAGTAAACAGAACCGAACCCGGGTCACTGAAGCTGTGAGACTGTGGCAGTAAACAGAACCGAACCCAGGTCACTGGAGCTGTGAGACTGTGGCAGTAAACAGAACCGAACCCAGGTCACTGGAGCTGTGAAACTGTGGCAGTAAACAGAACTGAACCCATGTCACTGGAGCTGTGAGGCTGTGGCAGTAAACAGAACTGAACCCAGGTCACTGAAGCTGTGAGACTGTGGCAGTAAACAGAACTGAACCCGGGTCACTGGAGCTGTGAGACTGTGGCAGTAAACAGAACCGAACCCGGGACACTGGAGCTGTGAGACTGTGGCAGTAAACAGAACCGAACCCGGGTCACTGGAGCTGTGAGACTGTGGCAGTAAACAGAACCGAACCCATGTCACTGGAGCTGTGAGACTGTGGCAGTAAACAGAACTGAACCCGGGTCACTGGAGCTGTGAGACTTTGGCAGTAAACAGAACCGAACCCGGGTCACTGGAGCTGTGAGACTGTGGCAGTAAACAGAACCGAACCCGGGTCACTGGAGCTGTGAGACTGTGGCAGTACGCAGAACCGAACCCGGGTCACTGGAGCTGTGAGACTGTGGCAGGAAACAGAACCGAACCCGGGTCACTGGAGCTGTGAGACTGTGGCAGTAAACAGAACCGAACCCAGGACACTGGAGATGTGAGGCTGTGGCAGTAAACAGAACCGAACCCGGTCACTGGAGCTGTGAGACTGTGGCAGTAAACAGAACCGAACCCAGGTCACTGGAGCAGTGAGACTGTGGCAGTAAACAGAACCGAACCCAGGACACTGGAGCTGTGAGGCTGTGGCAGTAAACAGAACCGAACCCAGGACACTGGAGCAGTGAGGCTGTGGCTGTCCCCAGAACCGAACCCAGGTTACTGAAGCTGTGAGACTGTGGCAAAAAACAGAACCGAACCCAGGACACTGGAGCTGTGAGGCTGTGGCTGTCCCCAGAACCGAACCCAGCTCACTGAAGCTGTGAGACTGTGGCAGTAAACAGAACCGAACCCAGGTCACTGGAGCTGTGAGGCTGTGGCAGTAAACAGCACCGAACCCGGGTCACTGGAGCTGTGAGACTGTGGCAGTAAACAGAACCGAACCCAGGTCACTGAAGCTGTGAGGCTGTGGCAGTAAACAGAACCGAACCCAGGTCACTGAAGCTGTGAGGCTGTGGCAGTAAACAGAACCGAACCCAGGTCACTGGAGCTGTGAGACTGTGGCAGTAAACAGAACCGAACCCGGGAAACTGGAGATGTGAGTCTGTGGCAGTAAACAGAACCGAACCCAGGTCACTGGAGCTGTGAGACTGTGGCAGTAAACAGAACCGAACCCAGGTCACTGGAGCTGTGAGACTGTGGCAGTAAACAGAACCGAACCCGGGTCACTGGAGCTGTGAGACTGTGGCAGTAAACAGAACCGAACCCAGGTCACTGGAGCTGTGAGACTGTGGCAGTAAACAGAACCGAACCCAGGTCACTGGAGCTGTGAGACTGTGGCAGTAAACAGAACCGAACCCGGGTCACTGGAGCTGTGAGACTGTGGCAGTAAACAGAACCGAACCCAGGTCACTGGAGCTGTGAGACTGTGGCAGTAAACAGAACCGAACCCGGGACACTGGAGCTGTGAGACTGTGGCAGTAAACAGAACCGAACCCGGGACACTGGAGCTGTGAGACTGTGGCAGTAAACAGAACTGAACTCGGGTCACTGGAGCTGTGAGACTGTGACAGTAAACAGAACCGAACCCAGGTCACTGGAGCTGTGAGACTGTGGCAGTAAACAGAACCGAACCCGGGTCACTGGAGCTGTGAGACTGTGGCAGTAAACAGAACCGAACCAAGGTCACTGGAGCTGTGAGACTGTGGCAGTAAACAGAACCGAACCCAGGTCACTGGAGCGTTGAGACTGTGGCAGTAAACAGAACCGAACCCGGGACACTGGAGCTGTGAGACTGTGGCAGTAAACAGAACTGAACCCAGGTCACTGGAGCTGTGAGACTGTGGCAGTAAACAGAACTGAACCCGGGACACTGGAGCTTTGAGACTGTGGCAGTAAACAGAACTGAACCCGGGACACTGGAGCTGTGAGACTGTGGCAGTAAACAGAACTGAACCCGGGACACTGGAGCTGTGAGACTGTGGCAGTAAACAGAACCGAACCCGGGTCACTGGAGCTGTGAGACTGTGGCAGTAAACAGAACCGAACCCGGGACACTGGAGCTGTGAGACTGTGGCAGTAAACAGAACCGAACCCGGGACACTGGAGCTGTGAGACTGTGGCAGTAAACAGAACTGAACCCGGGTCACTGGAGCTGTGAGACTGTGACAGTAAACATAACCGAACCCGGGACACTGGAGCTGTGAGACTGTGGCAGTAAACAGAACTGAACCCGGGTCACTGGAGCTGTGAGACTGTGGCAGTAAACAGAACCGAACCCAGGACACTGGAGCTGTGAGACTGTGGCAGTAAACAGAACCGAACGCAGGTCACTGGAGCTGTGAGACTGTGGCAGTAAACAGAACCGAACCCGGGACACTGGAGCTGTGAGACTGTGGCAGTAAACAGAACCGAACCCGGGACACTGGAGCTGTGAGACTGTGGCAGTAAACAGAACCGAACCCAGGTCACTGGAGCTGTGAGACTGTGGCAGTAAACAGAACCGAACCCAGGTCACGGGAGCTGTGAGACTGTGGCAGTAAACAGAACCGAACCCAGGTCACTGGAGCTGTGAGACTGTGGCAGTAAACAGAACCGAACCCAGGTCACTGGAGCTGTGAGACTGTGGCAGTAAACAGAACCGAACCCAGGTCACTGGAGCTGTGAGACTGTGGCAGTAAACAGAACCGAACCCGGGACACTGGAGCTGTGAGACTGTGGCAGTAAACAGAACTGAACCCGGGTCACTGGAGCTGTGAGACTGTGGCAGTAAACAGAACCGAACCCAGGTCACTGGAGCTATGAGACTGTGGCAGTAAACAGAACCGAACCCAGGTCACTGGAGCTGTGAGACTGTGGCAGTAAACAGAACCGAACCACGGGACACTGGAGCTGTGAGACTGTGGCAGTAAACAGAACTGAACTCGGGTCACTGGAGCTGTGAGACTGTGACAGTAAACAGAACCGAACCCGGGACACTGGAGCTGTGAGACTGTGGCAGTAAACAGAACCGAACCCGGGACACTGGAGCTGTGAGACTGTGGCAGTAAACAGAACCGAACCCGGGACACTGGAGCTGTGAGACTGTGGCAGTAAACAGAACCGAACCCGGGACACTGGAGCTGTGAGACTGTGGCAGTAAAGAGAACCGAACCCGGGTCACTGGAGCTGTGAGACTGTGGCAGTAAACAGAACCGAACCCAGGTCACTGGAGCTGTGAGACTGTGGCAGTAAACAGAACCGAACCCAGGTCACTGGAGCTGTGAGACTGTGGCAGTAAACAGAACCGAACCCGGGACACTGGAGCTGTGAGACTGTGACAGTAAACAGAACCGAACCCGGGACACTGGAGCTGTGAGACTGTGGCTGTAAACAGAACCGAACCCGGGTCACTGGAGCTGTGAGACTGTGGCAGTAAACAGAACTGAACCCGGGTCACTGGAGCTGTGAGACTGTGGCAGTAAACAGAACTGAACCCGGGTCACTGGAGCTGTGAGACTGTGGCAGTAAACAGAACCGAACCCGGGACACTGGAGCTGTGAGACTGTGGCAGTAAACAGAACCGAACCCAGGTCACTGGAGCTGTGAGACTGTGGCAGTAAACCGAACCGAACCCGGGACACTGGAGCTGTGAGACTGTGGCAGTAAACAGAACCGAACCCGGGACACTGGAGCTGTGAGACTGTGGCAGTAAACAGAACCGAACCCGGGTCACTGGAGCTGTGAGACTGTGGCAGTAAACAGAACCGAACCCAGGTCACTGGAGCTGTGAGACTGTGGCAGTAAACCGAACCGAACCCGGGACACTGGAGCTGTGAGACTGTGGCAGTAAACAGAACCGAACCCGGGTCACTGGAGCTGTGAGACTGTGGCAGTAAACAGAACCGAACCCGGGACACTGGAGCTGTGAGACTGTGGCAGTAAACAGAACCGAACCCAGGTCACTGGAGCTGTGAGACTGTGGCAGTAAAAAGAACCGAACCCGGGACACTGGAGCTGTGAGACTGTGGCAGTACCAGAACCGAACCCGGGTCACTGGAGCTGTGAGACTGTGGCAGTAAACAGAACCGAACCCGGGACACTGGAGCTGTGACACTGTGGCAGTAAACAGAACCGAACCCGGGTCACTGGAGCTGTGAGGCTGTGGCAGTAAACAGAACCGAACCCAGGACACTGGAGCTGTGAGACTGTGGCAGTAAACAGAACCGAACCCGGGTCACTGGAGCTGTGAGGCTGTGGCAGTAAACAGAACCGAACCCAGGTCACTGGAGCTGTGAGACTGTGGCAGTAAACAGAACCGAACCCGGGACACTGGAGCTGTGAGACTGTGGCAGTAAACAGAACCGAACCCAGGTCACTGGAGCTGTGAGACTGTGGCAGTAAACAGAACCGAACCCAGGTCACTGGAGCTGTGAGACTGTGGCAGTAAACAGAACCGAACCCAGGTCACGGGAGCTGTGAGACTGTGGCAGTAAACAGAACCGAACCCAGGTCACTGGAGCTGTGAGACTGTGGCAGTAAACAGAACCGAACCCAGGTCACTGAAGCTGTGAGACTGTGGCAGTAAACAAAACCGAACCCGGGTCACTGGAGCTGTGAGACTGTGGCAGTAAACAGAACCGAACCCATGTCACTGGAGCTGTGAGGCTGTGGCAGTAAACAGAACCGAACCCGGGACACTGGAGCTGTGAGACTGTGGCAGTAAACAGAACCGAACCCGGGTCACTGGAGCGGTGAGACTGTGGCAGTAAACAGAACCGAACCCGGGACACTGGAGCTGTGAGACTGTGGCAGTAAACAGAACCGAACCCGGGACACTGGAGCTGTGAGACTGTGGCAGTAAACAGAACCGAACCCGGGTCACTGGAGCTGTGAGACTGTGGCAGTAAACAGAACCGAACCCATGTCACTGGAGCTGTGAGGCTGTGGCAGTAAACAGAACTGAACCCAGGTCACTGAAGCTGTGAGACTGTGGCAAAAAACAGAACTGAACCCGGGTCACTGAAGCTGTGAGACTGTGGCAGTAAACAGAACCGAACCCGGGACACTGGAGCTGTGAGACTGTGGCAGTAAACAGAACCGAACCCGGGTCACTGAAGCTGTGAGACTGTGGCAGTAAACAGAACCGAACCCAGGTCACTGGAGCTGTGAGACTGTGGCAGTAAACAGAACCGAACCCAGGTCACTGGAGCTGTGAAACTGTGGCAGTAAACAGAACTGAACCCATGTCACTGGAGCTGTGAGGCTGTGGCAGTAAACAGAACTGAACCCAGGTCACTGAAGCTGTGAGACTGTGGCAGTAAACAGAACTGAACCCGGGTCACTGGAGCTGTGAGACTGTGGCAGTAAACAGAACCGAACCCGGGACACTGGAGCTGTGAGACTGTGGCAGTAAACAGAACCGAACCCGGGTCACTGGAGCTGTGAGACTGTGGCAGTAAACAGAACCGAACCCATGTCACTGGAGCTGTGAGACTGTGGCAGTAAACAGAACTGAACCCGGGTCACTGGAGCTGTGAGACTTTGGCAGTAAACAGAACCGAACCCGGGTCACTGGAGCTGTGAGACTGTGGCAGTAAACAGAACCGAACCCGGGTCACTGGAGCTGTGAGACTGTGGCAGTACGCAGAACCGAACCCGGGTCACTGGAGCTGTGAGACTGTGGCAGGAAACAGAACCGAACCCGGGTCACTGGAGCTGTGAGACTGTGGCAGTAAACAGAACCGAACCCAGGACACTGGAGATGTGAGGCTGTGGCAGTAAACAGAACCGAACCCGGTCACTGGAGCTGTGAGACTGTGGCAGTAAACAGAACCGAACCCAGGTCACTGGAGCAGTGAGACTGTGGCAGTAAACAGAACCGAACCCAGGACACTGGAGCTGTGAGGCTGTGGCAGTAAACAGAACCGAACCCGGGTTACTGAAGCTGTGAGACTGTGGCAAAAAACAGAACCGAACCCAGGACACTGGAGCTGTGAGGCTGTGGCTGTCCCCAGAACCGAACCCAGGTCACTGAAGCTGTGAGACTGTGGCAGTAAACAGAACCGAACCCAGGTCACTGGAGCTGTGAGGCTGTGGCAGTAAACAGCACCGAACCCGGGTCACTGGAGCTGTGAGACTGTGGCAGTAAACAGAACCGAACCCAGGTCACTGAAGCTGTGAGGCTGTGGCAGTAAACAGAACCGAACCCATGTCACTGGAGCTGTGAGGCTGTGGCAGTAAACAGAACTGAACCCAGGTCACTGAAGCTGTGAGACTGTGGCAGTAAACAGAACTGAACCCGGGTCACTGGAGCTGTGAGACTGTGGCAGTAAACAGAACCGAACCCGGGACACTGGAGCTGTGAGACTGTGGCAGTAAACAGAACTGAACCCGGGTCACTGGAGCTGTGAGACTGTGGCAGTAAACAGAACCGAACCCGGGACACTGGAGCTGTGAGACTGTGGCAGTAAACAGAACTGAACTCGGGTCACTGGAGCTGTGAGACTGTGACAGTAAACAGAACCGAACCCAGGTCACTGGAGCTGTGAGACTGTGGCAGTAAACAGAACCGAACCCAGGTCACTGGAGCTGTGAGACTGTGGCAGTAAACAGAACCGAACCCAGGTCACTGGAGCTGTGAGACTGTGGCAGTAAACAGAACCGAACCCGGGACACTGGAGCTGTGAGACTGTGGCAGTAAACAGAACTGAACCCAGGTCACTGGAGCTGTGAGACTGTGGCAGTAAACAGAACTGAACCCGGGACACTGGAGCTTTGAGACTGTGGCAGTAAACAGAACTGAACCCGGGACACTGGAGCTGTGAGACTGTGGCAGTAAACAGAACTGAACCCGGGACACTGGAGCTGTGAGACTGTGGCAGTAAACAGAACCGAACCCGGGTCACTGGAGCTGTGAGACTGTGGCAGTAAACAGAACTGAACCCGGGACACTGGAGCTGTGAGACTGTGGCAGTAAACAGAACCGAACCCGGGACACTGGAGCTGTGAGACTGTGGCAGTAAACAGAACTGAACCCGGGTCACTGGAGCTGTGAGACTGTGACAGTAAACATAACCGAACCCGGGACACTGGAGCTGTGAGACTGTGGCAGTAAACAGAACTGAACCCGGGTCACTGGAGCTGTGAGACTGTGGCAGTAAACAGAACCGAACCCGGGACACTGGAGCTGTGAGACTGTGGCAGTAAACAGAACCGAACGCAGGTCACTGGAGCTGTGAGACTGTGGCAGTAAACAGAACCGAACCCGGGACACTGGAGCTGTGAGACTGTGGCAGTAAACAGAACCGAACCCGGGACACTGGAGCTGTGAGACTGTGGCAGTAAACAGAACCGAACCCAGGTCACTGGAGCTGTGAGACTGTGGCAGTAAACAGAACCGAACCCAGGTCACGGGAGCTGTGAGACTGTGGCAGTAAACAGAACCGAACCCAGGTCACTGGAGCTGTGAGACTGTGGCAGTAAACAGAACCGAACCCAGGTCACTGGAGCTGTGAGACTGTGGCAGTAAACAGAACCGAACCCAGGTCACTGGAGCTGTGAGACTGTGGCAGTAAACAGAACCGAACCCGGGACACTGGAGCTGTGAGACTGTGGCAGTAAACAGAACTGAACCCGGGTCACTGGAGCTGTGAGACTGTGGCAGTAAACAGAACCGAACCCAGGTCACTGGAGCTATGAGACTGTGGCAGTAAACAGAACCGAACCCAGGTCACTGGAGCTGTGAGACTGTGGCAGTAAACAGAACCGAACCACGGGACACTGGAGCTGTGAGACTGTGGCAGTAAACAGAACTGAACTCGGGTCACTGGAGCTGTGAGACTGTGACAGTAAACAGAACCGAACCCGGGACACTGGAGCTGTGAGACTGTGGCAGTAAACAGAACCGAACCCGGGACACTGGAGCTGTGAGACTGTAGCAGTAAACAGAACCGAACCCGGGACACTGGAGCTGTGAGACTGTGGCAGTAAACAGAACCGAACCCGGGACACTGGAGCTGTGAGACTGTGGCAGTAAAGAGAACCGAACCCGGGTCACTGGAGCTGTGAGACTGTGGCAGTAAACAGAACCGAACCTGGGTCACTGGAGCTGTGAGACTGTGGCAGTAAACAGAACCGAACCCGGGACACTGGAGCTGTGAGACTGTGGCAGTAAACAGAACCGAACCCGGGTCACTGGAGCTGTGAGGCTGTGGCAGTAAACAGAACCGAACCCAGGACACTGGAGCTGTGAGACTGTGGCAGTAAACAGAACCGAACCCGGGTCACTGGAGCTGTGAGGCTGTGGCAGTAAACAGAACCGAACCCAGGTCACTGGAGCTGTGAGACTGTGGCAGTAAACAGAACCGAAACCGGGTCACTGGAGCTGTGAGACTGTGGCAGTAAACAGAACCGAACCCGGGACACTGGAGCTGTGAGACTGTGGCAGTAAACAGAACTGAACCCGGGTCACTGGAGCTGTGAGACTGTGGCAGTAAACAGAACCAAACCCGGGACACTGGAGCTGTGAGACTGTGGCAGTAAACAGAACCGAACCCGGGACACTGGAGCTGTGAGACTGTGGCAGTAAACAGAACCGAACCCGGGTCACTGGAGCTGTGAGACTGTGGCAGTAAACAGAACCGAACCCGGGACACTGGAGCTGTGAGACTGTGGCAGTAAACAGAACCGAACCCGGGTCACTGGAGCTGTGAGACTGTGGCAGTAAACAGAACCGAACCCGGGACACTGGAGCTGTGAGACTGTGGCAGTAAACAGAACCGAACCCGGGACACTGGAGCTGTGAGACTGTGGCAGTAAACAGAACTGAACCCGGGACACTGGAGCTGTGAGGCTGTGGCAGTAAACAGAACCGAACCCGGGTCACTGGAGCTGTGAGGCTGTGGCAGTAAACAGAACCGAACCCAGGATACTGGAGCTGTGAGACTGTGGCAGTAAACAGAACCGAAACCGGGTCACTGGAGCTGTGAGACTGTGGCAGTAAACAGAACCGAACCCGGGACACTGGAGCTGTGAGACTGTGGCAGTAAACAGAACTGAACCCGGGACACTGGAGCTGTGAGACTGTGGCAGTAAACAGAACCGAACCCGGGTCACTGGAGCTGTGAGACTGTGACAGTAAACAGAACCGAACCCGGGACACTGGAGCTGTGAGACTGTGGCAGTAAACAGAACTGAACCCGGGTCACTGGAGCTGTGAGACTGTGGCAGTAAACAGAACCGAACCCGGAACACTGGAGCTGTGAGACTGTGGCAGTAAACAGAACCGAACCCAGGTCACTGGAGCTGTGAGACTGTGGCAGTAAACAGAACCGAACCCGGGACACTGGAGCTGTGAGACTGTGACAGTAAACAGAACCGAACCCGGGACACTGGAGCTGTGAGACTGTGGCAGTAAACAGAACTGAACCCGCGTCACTGGAGCTGTGAGACTGTGGCAGTAAACAGAACCGAACCCGGGACACTGGAGCTGTGAGACTGTGGCAGTAAACAGAACCGAACCCAGGTCACTGGAGCTGTGAGACTGTGGCAGGAAACAGAACCGAACCCGGGACACTGGAGCTGTGAGACTGTGGCAGTAAACAGAACCGAACCCGGGACACTGGAGCTGTGAGACTGTGGCAGTAAACAGAACCGAACCCAGGTCACTGGAGCTGTGAGACTGTGGCAGTAAACAGAACCGAACCTGGGTCACTGGAGCTGTGAGACTGTGGCAGTAAACAGAACCGAACCCGGGTCACTGGAGCTGTGAGACTGTGGCAGTAAACAGAAACGAACCCGGGACACTGGAGCTGTGAGACTGTGGCAGTAAACAGAACCGAACCCGGGACACTGGAGCTGTGAGACTGTGGCAGTAAACAGAACTGAACCCGGGACACTGGAGCTGTGAGGCTGTGGCAGTAAACAGAACCGAACCCGGGTCACTGGAGCTGTGAGGCTGTGGCAGTAAACAGAACCGAACCCAGGTCACTGGAGCTGTGAGACTGTGGCAGTAAACAGAACCGAACCACGGGACACTGGAGCTGTGAGACTGTGGCAGTAAACAGAACTGAACTCGGGTCACTGGAGCTGTGAGACTGTGACAGTAAACAGAACCGAACCCGGGACACTGGAGCTGTGAGACTGTGGCAGTAAACAGAACCGAACCCGGGACACTGGAGCTGTGAGACTGTGGCAGTAAACAGAACCGAACCCGGGACACTGGAGCTGTGAGACTGTGGCAGTAAACAGAACCGAACCCGGGACACTGGAGCTGTGAGACTGTGGCAGTAAAGAGAACCGAACCCGGGTCACTGGAGCTGTGAGACTGTGGCAGTAAACAGAACCGAACCCAGGTCACTGGAGCTGTGAGACTGTGGCAGTAAACAGAACCGAACCCAGGTCACTGGAGCTGTGAGACTGTGGCAGTAAACAGAACCGAACCCGGGACACTGGAGCTGTGAGACTGTCACAGTAAACAGAACCGAACCCGGGACACTGGAGCTGTGAGACTGTGGCAGTAAACAGAACCGAACCCGGGTCACTGGAGCTGTGAGACTGTGGCAGTAAACAGAACCGAACCCGGGACACTGGAGCTGTGAGACTGTGGCAGTAAACAGAACCGAACCCAGGTCACTGGAGCTGTGAGACTGTGGCAGTAAACCGAACCGAACCCGGGACACTGGAGCTGTGAGACTGTGGCAGTAAACAGAACCGAACCCGGGTCACTGGAGCTGTGAGACTGTGGCAGTAAACAGAACCGAACCCGGGACACTGGAGCTGTGAGACTGTGGCAGTAAACAGAACCGAACCCAGGTCACTGGAGCTGTGAGACTGTGGCAGTAAAAAGAACCGAACCCGGGACACTGGAGCTGTGAGACTGTGGCAGTACCAGAACCGAACCCGGGTCACTGGAGCTGTGAGACTGTGGCAGTAAACAGAACCGAACCCGGGACACTGGAGCTGTGAGACTGTGGCAGTAAACAGAAACGAACCCGGGTCACTGGAGCTGTGAGGCTGTGGCAGTAAACAGAACCGAACCCAGGACACTGGAGCTGTGAGACTGTGGCAGTAAACAGAACCGAACCCGGGTCACTGGAGCTGTGAGGCTGTGGCAGTAAACAGAACCGAACCCAGGTCACTGGAGCTGTGAGACTGTGGCAGTAAACAGAACCGAAACCGGGTCACTGGAGCTGTGAGACTGTGGCAGTAAACAGAACCGAACCCGGGACACTGGAGCTGTGAGACTGTGGCAGTAAACAGAACCGAACCCAGGACACTGGAGCTGTGAGACTGTGGCAGTAAACAGAACTGAATCCGGGACACTGGAGCTGTGAGACTGTGGCAGTAAACAGAACCGAACCCGGGTCACTGGAGCTGTGAGACTGTGGCAGTAAACAGAACCGAACCCGGGACACTGGAGCTGTGAGACTGTGGCAGTAAACAGAACTGAACCCGGGTCACTGGAGCTGTGAGACTGTGGCAGTAAACAGAACCAAACCCGGGACACTGGAGCTGTGAGACTGTGGCAGTAAACAGAACCGAACCCGGGACACTGGAGCTGTGAGACTGTGGCAGTAAACAGAACCGAACCCGGGTCACTGGAGCTGTGAGACTGTGGCAGTAAACAGAACCGAACCCGGGACACTGGAGCTGTGAGACTGTGGCAGTAAACAGAACCGAACCCGGGTCACTGGAGCTGTGAGACTGTGGCAGTAAACAGAACCGAACCCGGGACACTGGAGCTGTGAGACTGTGGCAGTAAACAGAACCGAACCCGGGACACTGGAGCTGTGAGACTGTGGCAGTAAACAGAACTGAACCCGGGACACTGGAGCTGTGAGGCTGTGGCAGTAAACAGAACCGAACCCGGGTCACTGGAGCTGTGAGGCTGTGGCAGTAAACAGAACCGAACCCAGGATACTGGAGCTGTGAGACTGTGGCAGTAAACAGAACCGAAACCGGGTCACTGGAGCTGTGAGACTGTGGCAGTAAACAGAACCGAACCCGGGACACTGGAGCTGTGAGACTGTGGCAGTAAACAGAACTGAACCCGGGACACTGGAGCTGTGAGACTGTGGCAGTAAACAGAACCGAACCCGGGTCACTGGAGCTGTGAGACTGTGACAGTAAACAGAACCGAACCCGGGACACTGGAGCTGTGAGACTGTGGCAGTAAACAGAACTGAACCCGGGTCACTGGAGCTGTGAGACTGTGGCAGTAAACAGAACCGAACCCGGGACACTGGAGCTGTGAGACTGTGGCAGTAAACAGAACCGAACCCAGGTCACTGGAGCTGTGAGACTGTGGCAGTAAACAGAACCGAACCCGGGACACTGGAGCTGTGAGACTGTGACAGTAAACAGAACCGAACCCGGGACACTGGAGCTGTGAGACTGTGGCAGTAAACAGAACTGAACCCGGGTCACTGGAGCTGTGAGACTGTGGCAGTAAACAGAACCGAACCCGGGACACTGGAGCTGTGAGACTGTGGCAGTAAACAGAACCGAACCCAGGTCACTGGAGCTGTGAGACTGTGGCAGGAAACAGAACCGAACCCGGGACACTGGAGCTGTGAGACTGTGGCAGTAAACAGAACCGAACCCGGGACACTGGAGCTGTGAGACTGTGGCAGTAAACAGAACCGAACCCAGGTCACTGGAGCTGTGAGACTGTGGCAGTAAACAGAACCGAACCTGGGTCACTGGAGCTGTGAGACTGTGGCAGTAAACAGAACCGAACCCGGGTCACTGGAGCTGTGAGACTGTGGCAGTAAACAGAACCGAACCCGGGACACTGGAGCTGTGAGACTGTGGCAGTAAACAGAACCGAACCCGGGACACTGGAGCTGTGAGACTGTGGCAGTAAACAGAACCGAACCCGGGACACTGGAGCTGTGAGGCTGTGGCAGTAAACAGAACCGAACCCGGGTCACTGGAGCTGTGAGGCTGTGGCAGTAAACAGAACCGAACCCAGGAGACTGGAGCTGTGAGACTGTGGCAGTAAACAGAATCGAAACCGGGTCACTGGAGCTGTGAGACTGTGGCAGTAAACAGAACCGAACCCGGGACACTGGAGCTGTGAGACTGTGGCAGTAAACAGAACTGAACCCGGGACACTGGAGCTGTGAGACTGTGGCAGTAAACAGAACCGAACCCGGGTCACTGGAGCTGTGAGACTGTGACAGTAAACAGAACCGAATCCGGGACACTGGAGCTGTGAGACTGTGGCAGTAAACAGAACTGAACCCGGGTCACTGGAGCTGTGAGACTGTGACAGTAAACAGAACCGAACCCGGGACACTGGAGCTGTGAGACTGTGGCAGTAAACAGAACTGAACCCGGGTCACTGGAGCTGTGAGACTGTGGCAGTAAACAGAACGGAACCCGGGACACTGGAGCTGTGAGACTGTGGCAGTAAACAGAACTGAACCCGGGACACTGGAGCTGTGAGACTGTGGCAGTAAACAGAACCGAACCCGGGACACTGGAGCTGTGAGACTGTGACAGTAAACAGAACCGAACCCGGGACACTGGAGCTGTGAGACTGTGGCAGTAAACAGAACTGAACCCGGGTCACTGGAGCTGTGAGACTGTGGCAGTAAACAGAACCGAACCCAGGACACTGGAGCTGTGAGACTGTGGCAGTAAACAGAACCGAACCCAGGTCACTGGAGCTGTGAGACTGTGGCAGTAAACAGAACCGAACCCAGGTCACTGGAGCTGTGAGACTGTGGCAGTAAACAGAACCGAACCCGGGTCACTGGAGCTGTGAGACTGTGGCAGTAAACAGAACTGAACCCGGGTCACTGGAGCTGTGAGACTGTGGCAGTAAACAGAACCGAACCCAGGTCACTGGAGCTGTGAGACTGTGGCAGGAAACAGAACCGAACCCGGGACACTGGAGCTGTGAGACTGTGGCAGTAAACAGAACCGAACCCGGGTCACTGGAGCTGTGAGACTGTGGCAGGAAACAGAACCGAACCCGGGACACTGGAGCTGTGAGACTGTGGCAGTAAACAGAACTGAACCCGGGTCACTGGAGCTGTGAGACTGTGGCAGTAAACAGAACCAAACCCGGGACACTGGAGCTGTGAGACTGTGGCAGTAAACAGAACCGAACCCGGGACACTGGAGCTGTGAGACTGTGGCAGTAAACAGAACCGAACCCGGGTCACTGGAGCTGTGAGACTGTGGCAGTAAACAGAACCGAACCCGGGACACTGGAGCTGTGAGACTGTGGCAGTAAACAGAACCGAACCCGGGTCACTGGAGCTGTGAGACTGTGGCAGTAAACAGAACCGAACCCGGGACACTGGAGCTGTGAGACTGTGGCAGTAAACAGAACCGAACCCGGGACACTGGAGCTGTGAGACTGTGGCAGTAAACAGAACTGAACCCGGGACACTGGAGCTGTGAGGCTGTGGCAGTAAACAGAACCGAACCCGGGTCACTGGAGCTGTGAGGCTGTGGCAGTAAACAGAACCGAACCCAGGATACTGGAGCTGTGAGACTGTGGCAGTAAACAGAACCGAAACCGGGTCACTGGAGCTGTGAGACTGTGGCAGTAAACAGAACCGAACCCGGGACACTGGAGCTGTGAGACTGTGGCAGTAAACAGAACTGAACCCGGGACACTGGAGCTGTGAAACTGTGGCAGTAAACAGAACCGAACCCGGGTCACTGGAGCTGTGAGACTGTGACAGTAAACAGAACCGAACCCGGGACACTGGAGCTGTGAGACTGTGGCAGTAAACAGAACTGAACCCGGGTCACTGGAGCTGTGAGACTGTGGCAGTAAACAGAACCGAACCCGGGACACTGGAGCTGTGAGACTGTGGCAGTAAACAGAACCGAACCCAGGTCACTGGAGCTGTGAGACTGTGGCAGTAAACAGAACCGAACCCGGGACACTGGAGCTGTGAGACTGTGACAGTAAACAGAACCGAACCCGGGACACTGGAGCTGTGAGACTGTGGCAGTAAACAGAACTGAACCCGGGTCACTGGAGCTGTGAGACTGTGGCAGTAAACAGAACCGAACCCGGGACACTGGAGCTGTGAGACTGTGGCAGTAAACAGAACCGAACCCAGGTCACTGGAGCTGTGAGACTGTGGCAGGAAACAGAACCGAACCCGGGACACTGGAGCTGTGAGACTGTGGCAGTAAACAGAACCGAACCCGGGACACTGGAGCTGTGAGACTGTGGCAGTAAACAGAACCGAACCCAGGTCACTGGAGCTGTGAGACTGTGGCAGTAAACAGAACCGAACCCGGGTCACTGGAGCTGTGAGACTGTGGCAGTAAACAGAACCGAACCCGGGACACTGGAGCTGTGAGACTGTGGCAGTAAACAGAACCGAACCCGGGACACTGGAGCTGTGAGACTGTGGCAGTAAACAGAACTGAACCCGGGACACTGGAGCTGTGAGGCTGTGGCAGTAAACAGAACCGAACCCGGGTCACTGGAGCTGTGAGGCTGTGGCAGTAAACAGAACCGAACCCAGGAGACTGGAGCTGTGAGACTGTGGCAGTAAACAGAATCGAAACCGGGTCACTGGAGCTGTGAGACTGTGGCAGTAAACAGAACCGAACCCGGGACACTGGAGCTGTGAGACTGTGGCAGTAAACAGAACTGAACCCGGGACACTGGAGCTGTGAGACTGTGGCAGTAAACAGAACCGAACCCGGGTCACTGGAGCTGTGAGACTGTGACAGTAAACAGAACCGAATCCGGGACACTGGAGCTGTGAGACTGTGGCAGTAAACAGAACTGAACCCGGGTCACTGGAGCTGTGAGACTGTGACAGTAAACAGAACCGAACCCGGGACACTGGAGCTGTGAGACTGTGGCAGTAAACAGAACTGAACCCGGGTCACTGGAGCTGTGAGACTGTGGCAGTAAACAGAACGGAACCCGGGACACTGGAGCTGTGAGACTGTGGCAGTAAACAGAACCGAACCCGGGACACTGGAGCTGTGAGACTGTGGCAGTAAACAGAACTGAACCCGGGTCACTGGAGCTGTGAGACTGTGGCAGTAAACAGAACCGAACCCAGGACACTGGAGCTGTGAGACTGTGGCAGTAAACAGAACCGAACCCAGGTCACTGGAGCTGTGAGACTGTGGCAGTAAACAGAACCGAACCCAGGTCACTGGAGCTGTGAGACTGTGGCAGTAAACAGAACTGAACCCGGGTCACTGGAGCTGTGAGACTGTGGCAGTAAACAGAACTGAACCCGGGTCACTGGAGCTGTGAGACTGTGGCAGTAAACAGAACCGAACCCAGGTCACTGGAGCTGTGAGACTGTGGCAGGAAACAGAACCGAACCCGGGACACTGGAGCTGTGAGACTGTGGCAGTAAACAGAACCGAACCCGGGACACTGGAGCTGTGAGACTGTGGCAGTAAACAGAACCGAACCCAGGTCACTGGAGCTGTGAGACTGTGGCAGTAAACAGAACCGAACCTGGGTCACTGGAGCTGTGAGACTGTGGCAGTAAACAGAACCGAACCCGGGTCACTGGAGCTGTGAGACTGTGGCAGTAAACAGAACCGAACCCGGGACACTGGAGCTGTGAGACTGTGGCAGTAAACAGAACCGAACCCAGGTCACTGGAGCAGTGAGACTGTGGCAGTAAACAGAACCGAACCCGGGACACTGGAGCTGTGAGACTGTGGCAGGAAACAGAACCGAACCCGGGTCACTGGAGCTGTGAGACTGTGGCAGTAAACAGAACCGAACCCGGGACACTGGAGCTGTGAGACTGTGGCAGTAAACAGAACCGAACCCGGGTCACTGGAGCTGTGAGACTGTGGCAGTAAACAGAACTGAACCCGGGTGACTGGAGCTGTGAGACTGTGACAGTAAACAGAACCGAACCCAGGTCACTGGAGCTGTGAGACTGTGGCAGTAAACAGGACCGAACCCGGGTCACTGGAGCTGTGAGACTGTGGCAGTAAACAGAACCGCACCCGGGTCACTGGAGCTGTGAGACTGTGGCAGTAAACAGAACCGAACCCAGGTCACTGGAGCTGTGAGACTGTGGCAGTAAACAGAACCGAACACAGGTCACTGGAGCTGTGAGACTGTGGCAGTAAACAGAACTGAACCTGGGACACTGGAGCTGTGAGACTGTGGCAGTAAACAGAACTGAACCCGGGACACTGGAGCTGTGAGACTGTGGCAGTAAACAGAACTGAACCCGGGTCACTGGAGCTGTGAGACTGTGGCAGTAAACAGAACTGAACCCGGGACACTGGAGCTGTGAGACTGTGGCAGTAAACAGAACTGAACCCGGGACACTGGAGCTGTGAGACTGTGGCAGTAAACAGAACTGAACCCGGGACACTGGAGCTGTGAGACTGTGGCAGTAAACAGAACCGAACCCGGGTCACTGGAGCTGTGAGACTGTGACAGTAAACAGAACCGAACCCGGGACACTGGAGCTGTGAGACTGTGGCAGTAAACAGAACTGAACCCGGGTCACTGGAGCTGTGAGACTGTGGCAGTAAACAGAACCGAACCCGGGACACTGGAGCTGTGAGACTGTGGCAGTAAACAGAACCGAACCCAGGTCACTGGAGCTGTGAGACTGTGGCAGTAAACAGAACCGAACCCGGGACACTGGAGCTGTGAGACTGTGACAGTAAACAGAACCGAACCCGGGACACTGGAGCTGTGAGACTGTGGCAGTAAACAGAACTGAACCCGGGTCACTGGAGCTGTGAGACTGTGGCAGTAAACAGAACCGAACCCGGGACACTGGAGCTGTGAGACTGTGGCAGTAAACAGAACCGAACCCAGGTCACTGGAGCTGTGAGACTGTGGCAGGAAACAGAACCGAACCCGGGACACTGGAGCTGTGAGACTGTGGCAGTAAACAGAACCGAACCCGGGACACTGGAGCTGTGAGACTGTGGCAGTAAACAGAACCGAACCCAGGTCACTGGAGCTGTGAGACTGTGGCAGTAAACAGAACCGAACCTGGGTCACTGGAGCTGTGAGACTGTGGCAGTAAACAGAACCGAACCCGGGTCACTGGAGCTGTGAGACTGTGGCAGTAAACAGAACCGAACCCGGGACACTGGAGCTTTGAGACTGTGGCAGTAAACAGAACCGAACCCGGGACACTGGAGCTGTGAGAATGTGGCAGTAAACAGAACTGAACCCGGGACACTGGAGCTGTGAGGCTGTGGCAGTAAACAGAACCGAACCCGGGTCACTGGAGCTGTGAGGCTGTGGCAGTAAACAGAACCGAACCCAGGAGACTGGAGCTGTGAGACTGTGGCAGTAAACAGAACCGAACCCGGGACACTGGAGCTGTGAGACTGTGGCAGTAAACAGAACCGAACCCGGGACACTGGAGCTGTGAGACTGTGGCAGTAAACAGAACTGAACCCGGGACACTGGAGCTGTGAGACTGTGGCAGTAAACAGAACCGAACCCGGGTCACTGGAGCTGTGAGACTGTGACAGTAAACAGAACCGAACCCGGGACACTGGAGCTGTGAGACTGTGGCAGTAAACAGAACTGAACCCGGGTCACTGGAGCTGTGAGACTGTGACAGTAAACAGAACCGAACCCGGGACACTGGAGCTGTGAGACTGTGGCAGTAAACAGAACCGAACCCGGGACACTGGAGCTGTGAGACTGTGGCAGTAAACAGAACCGAACCCAGGTCACTGGAGCTGTGAGACTGTGGCAGTAAACAGAACCGAACCCAGGACACTGGAGCTGTGAGACTGTGACAGTAAACAGAACCGAACCCGGGACACTGGAGCTGTGAGACTGTGGCAGTAAACAGAACAGAACCCGGGTCACTGGAGCTGTGAGACTGTGGCAGTAAACAGAACCGAACCCAGGACACTGGAGCTGTGAGACTGTGGCAGTAAACAGAACCGAACCCAGGTCACTGGAGCTGTGAGACTGTGGCAGTAAACAGAACCGAACCCAGGTCACTGGAGCTGTGAGACTGTGGCAGTAAACAGAACCGAACCCGGGACACTGGAGCTGTGAGACTGTGGCAGTAAACAGAATAGAAACCGGGTCACTGGAGCTGTGAGACTGTGGCAGTAAACAGAACCGAACCCGGGTCACTGGAGCTGTGAGACTGTGGCAGTAAACAGAACCGAACCCGGGTCACTGGAGCTGTGAGACTGTGGCAGTAAACAGAACCGAACCCAGGTCACTGGAGCAGTGAGACTGTGGCAGTAAACAGAACCGAACCCGGGACACTGGAGCTGTGAGACTGTGGCAGGAAACAGAACCGAACCCGGGACACTGGAGCTGTGAGACTGTGGCAGTAAACAGAACCGAACCCAGGTCACTGGAGCAGTGAGACTGTGGCAGTAAACAGAACCGAACCCGGGACACTGGAGCTGTGAGACTGTGGCAGGAAACAGAACCGAACCCGGGTCACTGGAGCTGTGAGACTGTGGCAGTAAACAGAACCGAACCCGGGACACTGGAGCTGTGAGACTGTGGCAGTAAACAGAACCGAACCCGGGTCACTGGAGCTGTGAGACTGTGGCAGTAAACAGAACTGAACCCGGGTGACTGGAGCTGTGAGACTGTGACAGTAAACAGAACCGAACCCAGGTCACTGGAGCTGTGAGACTGTGGCAGTAAACAGGACCGAACCCGGGTCACTGGAGCTGTGAGACTGTGGCAGTAAACAGAACCGCACCCGGGTCACTGGAGCTGTGAGACTGTGGCAGTAAACAGAACCGAACCCAGGTCACTGGAGCTGTGAGACTGTGGCAGTAAACAGAACCGAACACAGGTCACTGGAGCTGTGAGACTGTGGCAGTAAACAGAACTGAACCTGGGACACTGGAGCTGTGAGACTGTGGCAGTAAACAGAACTGAACCCGGGACACTGGAGCTGTGAGACTGTGGCAGTAAACAGAACTGAACCCGGGTCACTGGAGCTGTGAGACTGTGGCAGTAAACAGAACCGAACCCGGGACACTGGAGCTGTGAGACTGTGGCAGTAAACAGAACTGAACCCGGGTCACTGGAGCTGTGAGACTGTGGCAGTAAACAGAACTGAACCCGGGACACTGGAGCTGTGAGACTGTGGCAGTAAACAGAACTGAACCCGGGACACTGGAGCTGTGAGACTGTGGCAGTAAACAGAACTGAACCCGGGTCACTGGAGCTGTGAGACTGTGGCAGTAAACAGAACCGAACCCGGGACACTGGAGCTGTGAGACTGTGGCAGTAAACAGAACCGAACCCGGGTCACTGGAGCTGTGAGACTGTGGCAGTAAACAGAACCGAACCCAGGTCACTGGAGCTGTGAGACTGTGGCAGTAAACAGAACCGAACCCAGGTCACTGGAGCTGTGAGACTGTGGCAGTAAACAGAACCGAACCCAGGTCACTGGAGCTGTGAGACTGTGGCAGTAAACAGAACCGAACCCGGGTCACTGGAGCTGTGAGACTGTGGCAGTAAACAGAACTGAACCCGGGTCACTGGAGCTGTGAGACTGTGGCAGTAAACAGAACCGAACCCAGGTCACTGGAGCTGTGAGACTGTGGCAGTAAACAGAACCGAACCCAGGTCACTGGAGCTGTGAGACTGTGGCAGTAAACAGAACCGAACCCAGGTCACTGGAGCTGTGAGTCTGTGGCAGTAAACAGAACCGAACCCGGGTCACTGGAGCTGTGAGACTGTGGCAGTAAACAGAACCGAACCCAGGTCACTGGAGCTGTGAGACTGTGGCAGTAAACAGAACCGAACCCAGGTCACTGGAGCTGTGAGACTGTGGCAGTAATCAGAACCGAACCCAGGTCACTGGAGCTGTGAGACTGTGGCAGTAAACAGAACCGAACCCGGGTCACTGGAGCTGTGAGACTGTGGCAGTAAACAGAACTGAACTCGGGTCACTGGAGCTGTGAGACTGTGACAGTAAACAGAACCGAACCCAGGTCACTGGAGCTGTGAGACTGTGGCAGTAAACAGAACCGAACCCGGGTCACTGGAGCTGTGAGACTGTGGCAGTAAACAGAACTGAACTCGGGTCACTGGAGCTGTGAGACTGTGACAGTAAACAGAACCGAACCCAGGTCACTGGAGCTGTGAGACTGTGGCAGTAAACAGAACCGAACCCGGGTCACTGGAGCTGTGAGACTGTGGCAGTAAACAGAACCGAACCCAGGTCACTGGAGCTGTGAGACTGTGGCAGTAAACGGAACCGAACCCGGGACACTGGAGCTGTGAGACTGTGGCAGTAAACAGAACCGAACCCGGGTCACTGGAGCTGTGAGACTGTGGCAGTAAACAGAACCGAACCCAGGTCACTGGATCTGTGAGACTGTGGCAGTAAACAGAACCGAACCCAGGTCACTGGAGCTGTGAGACTGTGGCAGTAAACAGAACCGAACCTGGGACACTGGAGCTGTGAGACTGTGACAGTAAACAGAACCGAACCTGGGACACTGGAGCTGTGAGACTGTGGCAGTAAACAGAACCGAACCCGGGACACTGGAGCTGTGAGACTGTGGCAGTAAACAGAACCGAACCAAGGTCACTGGAGCTGTGAGACTGTGGCAGGAAACAGAACCGAACCCGGGACACTGGAGCTGTGAGACTGTGGCAGTAAACAGAACCGAACCCGGGACACTGGAGCTGTGAGACTGTGGCAGTAAACAGAACCGAACCCAGGTCACTGGAGCTGTGAGACTGTGGCAGTAAACAGAACCGAACCCGGGTCACTGGAGCTGTGAGACTGTGGCAGTAAACAGAACCGAACCCGGGACACTGGAGCTGTGAGACTGTGGCAGTAAACAGAACCGAACCCGGGACACTGGAGCTGTGAGACTGTGGCAGTAAACAGAACTGAACCCGGGACACTGGAGCTGTGAGGCTGTGGCAGTAAACAGAACCGAACCCGGGTCACTGGAGCTGTGAGGCTGTGGCAGTAAACAGAACCGAACCCAGGAGACTGGAGCTGTGAGACTGTGGCAGTAAACAGAATCGAAACCGGGTCACTGGAGCTGTGAGACTGTGGCAGTAAACAGAACCGAACCCGGGACACTGGAGCTGTGAGACTGTGGCAGTAAACAGAACTGAACCCGGGACACTGGAGCTGTGAGACTGTGGCAGTAAACAGAACCGAACCCGGGTCACTGGAGCTGTGAGACTGTGACAGTAAACAGAACCGAATCCGGGACACTGGAGCTGTGAGACTGTGGCAGTAAACAGAACTGAACCCGGGTCACTGGAGCTGTGAGACTGTGACAGTAAACAGAACCGAACCCGGGACACTGGAGCTGTGAGACTGTGGCAGTAAACAGAACTGAACCCGGGTCACTGGAGCTGTGAGACTGTGGCAGTAAACAGAACGGAACCCGGGACACTGGAGCTGTGAGACTGTGGCAGTAAACAGAACCGAACCCGGGACACTGGAGCTGTGAGACTGTGGCAGTAAACAGAACTGAACCCGGGTCACTGGAGCTGTGAGACTGTGGCAGTAAACAGAACCGAACCCAGGACACTGGAGCTGTGAGACTGTGGCAGTAAACAGAACCGAACCCAGGTCACTGGAGCTGTGAGACTGTGGCAGTAAACAGAACCGAACCCAGGTCACTGGAGCTGTGAGACTGTGGCAGTAAACAGAACTGAACCCGGGTCACTGGAGCTGTGAGACTGTGGCAGTAAACAGAACTGAACCCGGGTCACTGGAGCTGTGAGACTGTGGCAGTAAACAGAACCGAACCCAGGTCACTGGAGCTGTGAGACTGTGGCAGGAAACAGAACCGAACCCGGGACACTGGAGCTGTGAGACTGTGGCAGTAAACAGAACCGAACCCGGGACACTGGAGCTGTGAGACTGTGGCAGTAAACAGAACCGAACCCAGGTCACTGGAGCTGTGAGACTGTGGCAGTAAACAGAACCGAACCTGGGTCACTGGAGCTGTGAGACTGTGGCAGTAAACAGAACCGAACCCGGGTCACTGGAGCTGTGAGACTGTGGCAGTAAACAGAACCGAACCCGGGACACTGGAGCTGTGAGACTGTGGCAGTAAACAGAACCGAACCCAGGTCACTGGAGCAGTGAGACTGTGGCAGTAAACAGAACCGAACCCGGGACACTGGAGCTGTGAGACTGTGGCAGGAAACAGAACCGAACCCGGGTCACTGGAGCTGTGAGACTGTGGCAGTAAACAGAACCGAACCCAGGTCACTGGAGCAGTGAGACTGTGGCAGTAAACAGAACCGAACCCAGGTCACTGGAGCAGTGAGACTGTGGCAGTAAACAGAACCGAACCCGGGACACTGGAGCTGTGAGACTGTGGCAGTAAACAGAACCGAACCCGGGTCACTGGAGCTGTGAGACTGTGGCAGTAAACAGAACTGAACCCGGGTGACTGGAGCTGTGAGACTGTGACAGTAAACAGAACCGAACCCAGGTCACTGGAGCTGTGAGACTGTGGCAGTAAACAGGACCGAACCCGGGTCACTGGAGCTGTGAGACTGTGGCAGTAAACAGAACCGCACCCGGGTCACTGGAGCTGTGAGACTGTGGCAGTAAACAGAACCGAACCCAGGTCACTGGAGCTGTGAGACTGTGGCAGTAAACAGAACCGAACACAGGTCACTGGAGCTGTGAGACTGTGGCAGTAAACAGAACTGAACCTGGGACACTGGAGCTGTGAGACTGTGGCAGTAAACAGAACTGAACCCGGGACACTGGAGCTGTGAGACTGTGGCAGTAAACAGAACTGAACCCGGGTCACTGGAGCTGTGAGACTGTGGCAGTAAACAGAACTGAACCCGGGACACTGGAGCTGTGAGACTGTGGCAGTAAACAGAACTGAACCCGGGACACTGGAGCTGTGAGACTGTGGCAGTAAACAGAACTGAACCCGGGACACTGGAGCTGTGAGACTGTGGCAGTAAACAGAACCGAACCCGGGTCACTGGAGCTGTGAGACTGTGACAGTAAACAGAACCGAACCCGGGACACTGGAGCTGTGAGACTGTGGCAGTAAACAGAACTGAACCCGGGTCACTGGAGCTGTGAGACTGTGGCAGTAAACAGAACCGAACCCGGGACACTGGAGCTGTGAGACTGTGGCAGTAAACAGAACCGAACCCAGGTCACTGGAGCTGTGAGACTGTGGCAGTAAACAGAACCGAACCCGGGACACTGGAGCTGTGAGACTGTGACAGTAAACAGAACCGAACCCGGGACACTGGAGCTGTGAGACTGTGGCAGTAAACAGAACTGAACCCGGGTCACTGGAGCTGTGAGACTGTGGCAGTAAACAGAACCGAACCCGGGACACTGGAGCTGTGAGACTGTGGCAGTAAACAGAACCGAACCCAGGTCACTGGAGCTGTGAGACTGTGGCAGGAAACAGAACCGAACCCGGGACACTGGAGCTGTGAGACTGTGGCAGTAAACAGAACCGAACCCGGGACACTGGAGCTGTGAGACTGTGGCAGTAAACAGAACCGAACCCAGGTCACTGGAGCTGTGAGACTGTGGCAGTAAACAGAACCGAACCTGGGTCACTGGAGCTGTGAGACTGTGGCAGTAAACAGAACCGAACCCGGGTCACTGGAGCTGTGAGACTGTGGCAGTAAACAGAACCGAACCCGGGACACTGGAGCTTTGAGACTGTGGCAGTAAACAGAACCGAACCCGGGACACTGGAGCTGTGAGACTGTGGCAGTAAACAGAACTGAACCCGGGACACTGGAGCTGTGAGGCTGTGGCAGTAAACAGAACCGAACCCGGGTCACTGGAGCTGTGAGGCTGTGGCAGTAAACAGAACCGAACCCAGGAGACTGGAGCTGTGAGACTGTGGCAGTAAACAGAACCGAACCCGGGACACTGGAGCTGTGAGACTGTGGCAGTAAACAGAACCGAACCCGGGACACTGGAGCTGTGAGACTGTGGCAGTAAACAGAACTGAACCCGGGACACTGGAGCTGTGAGACTGTGGCAGTAAACAGAACCGAACCCGGGTCACTGGAGCTGTGAGACTGTGACAGTAAACAGAACCGAACCCGGGACACTGGAGCTGTGAGACTGTGGCAGTAAACAGAACTGAACCCGGGTCACTGGAGCTGTGAGACTGTGACAGTAAACAGAACCGAACCCGGGACACTGGAGCTGTGAGACTGTGGCAGTAAACAGAACCGAACCCGGGACACTGGAGCTGTGAGACTGTGGCAGTAAACAGAACCGAACCCAGGTCACTGGAGCTGTGAGACTGTGGCAGTAAACAGAACCGAACCCAGGACACTGGAGCTGTGAGACTGTGACAGTAAACAGAACCGAACCCGGGACACTGGAGCTGTGAGACTGTGGCAGTAAACAGAACAGAACCCGGGTCACTGGAGCTGTGAGACTGTGGCAGTAAACAGAACCGAACCCAGGACACTGGAGCTGTGAGACTGTGGCAGTAAACAGAACCGAACCCAGGTCACTGGAGCTGTGAGACTGTGGCAGTAAACAGAACCGAACCCAGGTCACTGGAGCTGTGAGACTGTGGCAGTAAACAGAACCGAACCCGGGACACTGGAGCTGTGAGACTGTGGCAGTAAACAGAAAAGAAACCGGGTCACTGGAGCTGTGAGACTGTGGCAGTAAACAGAACCGAACCCGGGTCACTGGAGCTGTGAGACTGTGGCAGTAAACAGAACCGAACCCGGGTCACTGGAGCTGTGAGACTGTGGCAGTAAACAGAACCGAACCCAGGTCACTGGAGCAGTGAGACTGTGGCAGTAAACAGAACCGAACCCGGGACACTGGAGCTGTGAGACTGTGGCAGGAAACAGAACCGAACCCGGGACACTGGAGCTGTGAGACTGTGGCAGTAAACAGAACCGAACCCGGGACACTGGAGCTGTGAGACTGTGGCAGGAAACAGAACCGAACCCGGGTCACTGGAGCTGTGAGACTGTGGCAGTAAACAGAACCGAACCCGGGACACTGGAGCTGTGAGACTGTGGCAGTAAACAGAACCGAACCCGGGTCACTGGAGCTGTGAGACTGTGGCAGTAAACAGAACTGAACCCGGGTGACTGGAGCTGTGAGACTGTGACAGTAAACAGAACCGAACCCAGGTCACTGGAGCTGTGAGACTGTGGCAGTAAACAGGACCGAACCCGGGTCACTGGAGCTGTGAGACTGTGGCAGTAAACAGAACCGCACCCGGGTCACTGGAGCTGTGAGACTGTGGCAGTAAACAGAACCGAACCCAGGTCACTGGAGCTGTGAGACTGTGGCAGTAAACAGAACCGAACACAGGTCACTGGAGCTGTGAGACTGTGGCAGTAAACAGAACTGAACCTGGGACACTGGAGCTGTGAGACTGTGGCAGTAAACAGAACTGAACCCGGGACACTGGAGCTGTGAGACTGTGGCAGTAAACAGAACTGAACCCGGGTCACTGGAGCTGTGAGACTGTGGCAGTAAACAGAACCGAACCCGGGACACTGGAGCTGTGAGACTGTGGCAGTAAACAGAACTGAACCCGGGTCACTGGAGCTGTGAGACTGTGGCAGTAAACAGAACTGAACCCGGGACACTGGAGCTGTGAGACTGTGGCAGTAAACAGAACTGAACCCGGGACACTGGAGCTGTGAGACTGTGGCAGTAAACAGAACTGAACCCGGGTCACTGGAGCTGTGAGACTGTGGCAGTAAACAGAACCGAACCCGGGACACTGGAGCTGTGAGACTGTGGCAGTAAACAGAACCGAACCCGGGTCAATGGAGCTGTGAGACTGTGGCAGTAAACAGAACCGAACCCAGGTCACTGGAGCTGTGAGACTGTGGCAGTAAACAGAACCGAACCCAGGTCACTGGAGCTGTGAGACTGTGGCAGTAAACAGAACCGAACCCAGGTCACTGGAGCTGTGAGACTGTGGCAGTAAACAGAACCGAACCCGGGTCACTGGAGCTGTGAGACTGTGGCAGTAAACAGAACTGAACCCGGGTCACTGGAGCTGTGAGACTGTGGCAGTAAACAGAACCGAACCCAGGTCACTGGAGCTGTGAGACTGTGGCAGTAAACAGAACCGAACCCAGGTCACTGGAGCTGTGAGACTGTGGCAGTAAACAGAACCGAACCCAGGTCACTGGAGCTGTGAGACTGTGGCAGTAAACAGAACCGAACCCGGGTCACTGGAGCTGTGAGACTGTGGCAGTAAACAGAACCGAACCCAGGTCACTGGAGCTGTGAGACTGTGGCAGTAAACAGAACCGAACCCGGGACACTGGAGCTGTGAGACTGTGGCAGTAATCAGAACCGAACCCAGGTCACTGGAGCTGTGAGACTGTGGCAGTAAACAGAACCGAACCCGGGTCACTGGAGCTGTGAGACTGTGGCAGTAAACAGAACTGAACTCGGGTCACTGGAGCTGTGAGACTGTGACAGTAAACAGAACCGAACCCAGGTCACTGGAGCTGTGAGACTGTGGCAGTAAACAGAACCGAACCCGGGTCACTGGAGCTGTGAGACTGTGGCAGTAAACAGAACTGAACTCGGGTCACTGGAGCTGTGAGACTGTGACAGTAAACAGAACCGAACCCAGGTCACTGGAGCTGTGAGACTGTGGCAGTAAACAGAACCGAACCCGGGTCACTGGAGCTGTGAGACTGTGGCAGTAAACAGAACCGAACCCAGGTCACTGGAGCTGTGAGACTGTGGCAGTAAACAGAACCGAACCCGGGACACTGGAGCTGTGAGACTGTGGCAGTAAACAGAACCGAACCCGGGTCACTGGAGCTGTGAGACTGTGGCAGTAAACAGAACCGAACCCAGGTCACTGGATCTGTGAGACTGTGGCAGTAAACAGAACCGAACCCAGGTCACTGGAGCTGTGAGACTGTGGCAGTAAACAGAACCGAACCTGGGACACTGGAGCTGTGAGACTGTGACAGTAAACAGAACCGAACCCGGGACACTGGAGCTGTGAGACTGTGGCAGTAAACAGAACCGAACCCGGGTCACTGGAGCTGTGAGACTGTGGCAGTAAACAGAACCGAACCCGGGACACTGGAGCTGTGAGACTGTGGCAGTAAACAGAACCGATCCCGGGACACTGGAGCTGTGAGACTGTGGCAGTAAACAGAACCGAACCCGGGACACTGGAGCTGTGAGACTGTGACAGTAAACAGAACCGAACCCGGGACACTGGAGCTGTGAGACTGTGGCAGTAAACAGAACCGAACCCAGGTCACTGGAGCTGTGAGACTGTGGCAGTAAACAGAACCGAACCCAGGTCACTGGAGCAGTGAGACTGTGGCAGTAAACAGAACCGAACCCAGGTCACTGGAGCTGTGAGACTGTGGCAGTAAACAGAACCGAACCCGGGTCACTGGAGCGGTGAGACTGTGGCAGTAAACAGAACTGAACCCAGGTCACTGGAGCTGTGAGACTGTGGCAGTAAACAGAACCGAACCCGGGTCACTGGAGCTGTGAGGCTGTGGCAGTAAACAGAACCGAACCCAGGACACTGGAGCTGTGAGACTGTGGCAGTAAACAGAACCGAAACCGGGTCACTGGAGCTGTGAGACTGTGGCAGTAAACAGAACCGAACCCGGGTCACTGGAGCTGTGAGGCTGTGGCAGTAAACAGAACCGAACCCAGGACACTGGAGCTGTGAGACTGTGGCAGTAAACAGAACCGAACCCGGGTCACTGGAGCTGTGAGGCTGTGGCAGTAAACAGAACCGAACCCAGGACACTGGAGCTGTGAGAGTGTGGCAGTAAACAGAACCGAACCCGGGACACTGGAGCTGTGAGACTGTGGCAGTAAACAGAACCGAACCCAGGTCACTGGAGCTGTGAGACTGTGGCAGTAAACAGAACCGAACCTGGGTCACTGGAGCTGTGAGACTGTGGCAGTAAACAGAACCGAACCCGGGTCACTGGAGCTGTGAGACTGTGGCAGTAAACAGAACCGAACCCGGGACACTGGAGCTGTGAGACTGTGGCAGTAAACAGAACCGAACCCAGGTCACTGGAGCTGTGAGACTGTGGCAGTAAACAGAACCGAACCCGGGACACTGGAGCTGTGAGACTGTGGCAGGAAACAGAACCGAACCCGGGTCACTGGAGCTGTGAGACTGTGGCAGTAAACAGAACCGAACCCGGGACACTGGAGCTGTGAGACTGTGGCAGTAAACAGAACCGAACCCGGGTCACTGGAGCTGTGAGACTGTGGCAGTAAACAGAACTGAACCCGGGTGACTGGAGCTGTGAGACTGTGACAGTAAACAGAACCGAACCCAGGTCACTGGAGCTGTGAGACTGTGGCAGTAAACAGGACCGAACCCGGGTCACTGGAGCTGTGAGACTGTGGCAGTAAACAGAACCGCACCCGGGTCACTGGAGCTGTGAGACTGTGGCAGTAAACAGAACCGAACCCAGGTCACTGGAGCTGTGAGACTGTGGCAGTAAACAGAACCGAACCCAGGTCACTGGAGCTGTGAGACTGTGGCAGTAAACAGAACTGAACCTGGGACACTGGAGCTGTGAGACTGTGGCAGTAAACAGAACTGAACCCGGGACACTGGAGCTGTGAGACTGTGGCAGTAAACAGAACTGAACCCGGGTCACTGGAGCTGTGAGACTGTGGCAGTAAACAGAACCGAACCCGGGACACTGGAGCTGTGAGACTGTGGCAGTAAACAGAACCGAACCCGGGACACTGGAGCTGTGAGACTGTGGCAGTAAACAGAACTGAACCCGGGTCACTGGAGCTGTGAGACTGTGGCAGTCCCCAGAACCGAACCCAGGACACTGGAGCTGTGAGACTGTGGCAGTAAACAGAACCGAACCCAGGTCACTGGAGCTGTGAGACTGTGGCAGTAAACAGAACCGAACCCAGGTCACTGGAGCTGTGAGACTGTGGCAGTAAACAGAACCGAACCCGGGTCACTGGAGCTGTGAGACTGTGGCAGTAAACAGAACTGAACCCGGGTCACTGGAGCTGTGAGACTGTGGCAGTAAACAGAACCGAACCCAGGTCACTGGAGCTGTGAGACTGTGGCAGTAAACAGAACCGAACCCAGGTCACTGGAGCTGTGAGACTGTGGCAGTAAACAGAACCGAACCCAGGTCACTGGAGCTGTGAGACTGTGGCAGTAAACAGAACCGAACCCGGGTCACTGGAGCTGTGAGACTGTGGCTGTAAACAGAACCGAACCCAGGTCACTGGAGCTGTGAGAGGGTGGCAGTAAACAGAAGCGAACCCGGGACACTGGAGCTGTGAGACTGTGGCAGTAAACAGAACCGAACCCAGGTCACTGGAGCTGTGAGACTGTGGCAGTAAACAGAACTGAACTCGGGTCACTGGAGCTGTGAGACTGTGACAGTAAACAGAACCGAACCCAGGTCACTGGAGCTGTGAGACTGTGGCAGTAAACAGAACCGAACCCGGGTCACTGGAGCTGTGAGACTGTGGCAGTAAACAGAACCGAACCCAGGTCACTGGAGCTGTGAGACTGTGGCAGTAAACAGAACCGAACCCGGGACACTGGAGCTGTGAGACTGTGGCAGTAAACAGAACCGAACCCGGGTCACTGGAGCTGTGAGACTGTGGCAGTAAACAGAACCGAACCCGGGTCACTGGAGCTGTGAGACTGTGGCAGTAAACAGAACCGAACCCAGGTCACTGGAGCTGTGAGACTGTGGCAGTAAACAGAACCGAACCTGGGACACTGGAGCTGTGAGACTGTGACAGTAAACAGAACCGAACCCGGGACACTGGAGCTGTGAGACTGTGGCAGTAAACAGAACCGAACCCGGGTCACTGGAGCTGTGAGACTGTGGCAGTAAACAGAACCGAACCCGGGACACTGGAGCTGTGAGACTGTGACAGTAAACAGAACCGAACCCGGGACACTGGAGCTGTGAGACTGTGGCAGTAAACAGAACCGAACCCGGGTCACTGGAGCTGTGAGACTGTGGCAGTAAACAGAACCGAACCCGGGACACTGGAGCTGTGAGACTGTGGCAGTAAACAGAACCGAACCCGGGACACTGGAGCTGTGAGACTGTGGCAGTAAACAGAACCGAACCCAGGACAATGGAGCTGTGAGACTGTGGCAGTAAACAGAACCGAACCCGGGTCACTGGAGCTGTGAGGCTGTGGCAGTAAACAGAACCGAACCCAGGACAATGGAGCTGTGAGACTGTGGCAGTAAACAGAACCGAACCCGGGTCACTGGAGCTGTGAGGCTGTGGCAGTAAACAGAACCGAACCCAGGTCACTGGAGCTGTGAGACTGTGGCAGTAAACTGAACCGAAACCGGGTCACTGGAGCTGTGAGACTGTGGCAGTAAACAGAACCGAACCCGGGTCACTGGAGCTGTGAGGCTGTGGCAGTAAACAGAACCGAACCCAGGACACTGGAGCTGTGAGACTGTGGCAGTAAACAGAACCGAACCCAGGACACTGGAGCTGTGAGACTGTGGCAGTAAACAGAACCGAAACCGGGTCACTGGAGCTGTGAGACTGTGGCAGTAAACAGAACCGAACCCGGGTCACTGGAGCTGTGAGACTGTGGCAGTAAACAGAACCGAACCCGGGACACTGGAGCTGTGAGACTGTGGCAGTAAACAGAACCGAACCCGGGTCACTGGAGCTGTGAGACTGTGGCAGTAAACAGAACCGAACCCGGGACACTGGAGCTGTGAGACTGTGACAGTAAACAGAACCGAACCCGGGACACTGGAGCTGTGAGACTGTGGCAGTAAACAGAACTGAACCCGGGTCACTGGAGCTGTGAGACTGTGACAGTAAACAGAACCGAACCCGGGACACTGGAGCTGTGAGACTGTGGCAGTAAACAGAACTGAACCCGGGTCACTGGAGCTGTGAGACTGTGGCAGTAAACAGAACCGAACCCGGGACACTGGAGCTGTGAGACTGTGGCAGTAAACAGAACGAACGCAGGTCACTGGAGCTGTGAGACTGTGGCAGTAAACAGAACCGAACCCGGGACACTGGAGCTGTGAGACTCTGGCAGTAAACAGAACCGAACCCAGGTCACTGGAGCTGTGCGACTGTGGCAGTAAACAGAACCGAACCCAGGTCACGGGAGCTGTGAGACTGTGGCAGTAAACAGAACCGAACCCAGGTCACTGGAGCTGTGAGACTGTGGCAGTAAACAGAACCGAACCCAGGTCACTGGAGCTGTGAGACTGTGGCAGTAAACAGAACCGAACCCAGGTCACTGGAGCTGTGAGACTGTGGCAGTAAACAGAACCGAACCCGGGACACTGGAGCTGTGAGACTGTGGCAGTAAACAGAACTGAACCCGGGTCACTGGAGCTGTGAGAGTGTGGCAGTAAACAGAACCGAACCCAGGTCACTGGAGCTGTGAGACTGTGGCAGTAAACAGAACCGAACCCAGGTCACTGGAGCTGTGAGACTGTGGCAGTAAACAGAACCGAACCCGGGGCACTGGAGCTGTGAGACTGTGGCAGTAAACAGAACTGAACTCGGGTCACTGGAGCTGTGAGACTGTGACAGTAAACAGAACCGAACCCAGGTCACTGGAGCTGTGAGACTGTGGCAGTAAACAGAACCGAACCCGGGACACTGGAGCTGTGAGACTGTGGCAGTAAACAGAACCGAACCCAGGTCACTGGAGCTGTGAGACTGTGGCAGTAAACAGAACCGAACCCAGGTCACTGGAGCTGTGAGACTGTGGCAGTAAACAGAACCGAACCCGGGACACTGGAGCTGTGAGACTGTGGCAGTAAACAGAACCGAACCCCGGTCACTGGAGCTGTGAGACTGTGGCAGTAAACAGAACCGAACCCAGGTCACTGGAGCTGTGAGACTGTGGCAGTAAACAGAACCGAACCCGGGACACTGGAGCTGTGAGACTGTGGCAGTAAACAGAACCGAACCCCGGTCACTGGAGCTGTGAGACTGTGGCAGTAAACAGAACCGAACCCAGGTCACTGGAGCTGTGAGACTGTGGCAGTAAACAGAACCGAACCCAGGTCACTGGAGCTGTGAGACTGTGGCAGTAAACAGAACCGAACCCGGGACACTGGAGCTGTGAGACTGTGGCAGTAAACAGAACCGAACCCAGGTCACTGGAGCTGTGAGACTGTGGCAGTAAACAGAACCGAACCCAGGTCACTGGAGCTGTGAGACTGTGGCAGTAAACAGAACCGAACCCAGGTCACTGGAGCTGTGAGACTGTGGCAGTAAACAGAACCGAACCCGGGACACTGGAGCTGTGAGACTGTGGCAGTAAACAGAACCGAACCCGGGTCACTGGAGCTGTCAGACTGTGGCAGTAAACAGAACCGAACCCGGGTCACTGGAGCTGTGAGACTGTGGCAGTAAACAGAACCGAACCCGGGACACTGGAGCTGTGAGACTGTGGCAGTAAACAGAACCAAACCCGGGTCACTGGAGCTGTGAGACTGTGGCAGTAAACAGAACCGAACCCGGGTCACTGGAGCTGTGAGACTGTGGCAGTAAACAGAACCGAACCCGGGTCACTGGAGCTGTGAGACTGTGGCAGTAAACAGAACCGAACCCGGGTCACTGGAGCTGTGAGACTGTGGCAGTAAACAGAACAGAACCCGGGACACTGGAGCTGTGAGACTGTGGCAGTAAACAGAACCGAACCCGGGACACTGGAGCTGTGAGACTGTGGCAGTAAACAGAACCGAACCCGGGTCACTGGAGCTGTGAGACTGTGGCAGTAAACAGAACCGAACCCGGGTCACTGGAGCTGTGAGACTGTGGCAGTAAACAGAACTGAAACCGGGTCACTGGAGCTGTGAGACTGTGGCAGTAAACAGAACTGAACCCAGGTCACTGGAGCGGTGAGACTGTGGCAGTAAACAGAACCGAACCCAGGTCACTGGAGCTGTGAGACTGTGGCAGTAAACAGAACCGAACCCAGGTCACTGGAGCTGTGAGACTGTGGCAGTAAACAGAACCGAACCCGGGGCACTGGAGCTGTGAGACTGTGGCAGTAAACAGAACTGAACTCGGGTCACTGGAGCTGTGAGACTGTGACAGTAAACAGAACCGAACCCAGGTCACTGGAGCTGTGAGACTGTGGCAGTAAACAGAACCGAACCCGGGACACTGGAGCTGTGAGACTGTGGCAGTAAACAGAACCGAACCCAGGTCACTGGAGCTGTGAGACTGTGGCAGTAAACAGAACCGAACCCAGGTCACTGGAGCTGTGAGACTGTGGCAGTAAACAGAACCGAACCCGGGACACTGGAGCTGTGAGACTGTGGCAGTAAACAGAACCGAACCCCGGTCACTGGAGCTGTGAGACTGTGGCAGTAAACAGAACCGAACCCAGGTCACTGGAGCTGTGAGACTGTGGCAGTAAACAGAACCGAACCCGGGACACTGGAGCTGTGAGACTGTGGCAGTAAACAGAACCGAACCCCGGTCACTGGAGCTGTGAGACTGTGGCAGTAAACAGAACCGAACCCAGGTCACTGGAGCTGTGAGACTGTGGCAGTAAACAGAACCGAACCCAGGTCACTGGAGCTGTGAGACTGTGGCAGTAAACAGAACCGAACCCGGGACACTGGAGCTGTGAGACTGTGGCAGTAAACAGAACCGAACCCAGGTCACTGGAGCTGTGAGACTGTGGCAGTAAACAGAACCGAACCCAGGTCACTGGAGCTGTGAGACTGTGGCAGTAAACAGAACCGAACCCAGGTCACTGGAGCTGTGAGACTGTGGCAGTAAACAGAACCGAACCCGGGACACTGGAGCTGTGAGACTGTGGCAGTAAACAGAACCGAACCCGGGTCACTGGAGCTGTCAGACTGTGGCAGTAAACAGAACCGAACCCGGGTCACTGGAGCTGTGAGACTGTGGCAGTAAACAGAACCGAACCCGGGACACTGGAGCTGTGAGACTGTGGCAGTAAACAGAACCAAACCCGGGTCACTGGAGCTGTGAGACTGTGGCAGTAAACAGAACCGAACCCGGGTCACTGGAGCTGTGAGACTGTGGCAGTAAACAGAACCGAACCCGGGTCACTGGAGCTGTGAGACTGTGGCAGTAAACAGAACCGAACCCGGGTCACTGGAGCTGTGAGACTGTGGCAGTAAACAGAACCGAACCCGGGACACTGGAGCTGTGAGACTGTGGCAGTAAACAGAACCGAACCCGGGACACTGGAGCTGTGAGACTGTGGCAGTAAACAGAACCGAACCCGGGTCACTGGAGCTGTGAGACTGTGGCAGTAAACAGAACCGAACCCATGTCACTGGAGCTGTGAGACTGTGGCAGTAAACAGAACCGAACCCGGGTCACTGGAGCTGTGAGACTGTGGCAGTAAACAGAACCGAACCCGGGTCACTGGAGCTGTGAGACTGTGGCAGTAAACAGAACCGAACCCGGGACACTGGAGCTGTGAGACTGTGGCAGTAAACAGAACCGAACCCGGGACACTGGAGCTGTGAGACTGTGGCAGTAAACAGAACCGAACCCGGGTCACTGGAGCTGTGAGACTGTGGCAGTAAACAGAACTGAAACCGGGTCACTGGAGCTGTGAGACTGTGGCAGTAAACAGAACTGAACCCAGGTCACTGGAGCGGTGAGACTGTGGCAGTAAACAGAACTGAACCCGGGACACTGGAGCTGTGAGACTGTGGCAGTAAACAGAACCGAACCCGGGTCACTGGAGCTGTGAGACTGTGGCAGTAAACAGAACCGAACCCGGGTCACTGGAGCTGTGAGACTGTGGCAGTAAACAGAACTGAAACCGGGTCACTGGAGCTGTGAGACTGTGGCAGTAAACAGAACTGAAACCGGGTCACTGGAGCTGTGAGACTGTGGCAGTAAACAGAACCGAAACCGGGTCACTGGAGCTGTGAGACTGTGGCAGTAAACAGAACTGAACCCGGGTCACTGGAGCGGTGAGACTGTGGCAGTAAACAGAACTGAACCCGGGACACTGGAGCGGTGAGACTGTGGCAGTAAACAGAACCGAACCCAGGACACTGGAGCTGTGAGACTGTGGCAGTAAACAGAACCGAAACCGGGTCACTGGAGCTGTGAGGCTGTGGCAGTAAACAGAACCGAAACCGGGTCACTGGAGCTGTGAGACTGTGGCAGTAAACAGAACCGAACCCAGGTCACTGGAGCTGTGAGACTGTGGCAGTAAACAGAACTGAACCCAGGTCACTGGAGCTGTGAGACTGTGGCAGTAAACAGAACCGAAACCGGGTCACTGGAGCTGTGAGACTGTGGCAGTAAACAGAACCGAACCCAGGTCACTGGAGCTGTGAGACTGTGGCAGTAAACAGAACTGAACCCAGGTAACTGGAGCGGTGAGACTGTGGCAGTAAACAGAACTGAACCCGGGACACTGGAGCGGTGAGACTGTGGCAGTAAACAGAACCGAACCCGGGTCACTGGAGCTGTGAGACTGTGGCAGTAAACAGAACCGAACCCGGGACACTGGAGCTGTGAGACTGTGACAGTAAACAGAACCGAACCCGGGACACTGGAGCTGTGAGACTGTGGCAGTAAACAGAACCGAACCCGGGACACTGGAGCTGTGAGACTGTGGCAGTAAACAGAACTGAACCCGGGACACTGGAGCTGTGAGACTGTGGCAGTAAACAGAACTGAACCCGGGTCACTGGAGCTGTGAGACTGTGGCAGTAAACAGAACCGAACCCAGGTCACTGGAGCTGTGAGACTGTGGCAGTAAACAGAACTGAACTCGGGTCACTGGAGCTGTGAGACTGTGGCAGTAAACAGAACCGAACCCGGGACACTGGAGCTGTGAGACTGTGGCAGTAAACAGAACTGAACCCGGGTCACTGGAGCTGTGAGACTGTGGCAGTAAACAGAACCGAACCCGGGAAACTGGAGCTGTGAGACTGTGGCAGTAAGCAGAACCGAACCCGGGACACTGGAGCTGTGAGACTGTGGCAGTAAACAGAACCGAACCCAGGTCACTGGAGCTGTGAGACTGTGGCAGTAAACAGAACCGAACCTGGGTCACTGGAGCTGTGAGACTGTGGCAGTAAACAGAACCGAACCCGGGTCACTGGAGCTGTGAGACTGTGGCAGTAAACAGAACCGAACCCAGGACACTGGAGCTGTGAGACTGTGGCAGTAAACAGAACCGAACCCAGGTCACTGGAGCTGTGAGACTGTGGCAGTAAACAGAACCGAACCCGGGACACTGGAGCTGTGAGACTGTGGCAGTAAACAGAACCGAACCCGGGACACTGGAGCTGTGAGACTGTGGCAGTAAACAGAACCGAACCCGGGACACTGGAGCTGTGAGACTGTGGCAGTAAACAGAACTGAACCCGGGACACTGGAGCTGTGAGACTGTGGCAGTAAACAGAACCGAACCCAGGTCACTGGAGCTGTGAGACTGTGGCAGTAAACAGAACCGAACCCAGGTCACTGGAGCTGTGAGACTGTGGCAGTAAACAGAACCGAACCCGGGACACTGGAGCTGTGAGACTGTGGCAGTAAACAGAACCGAACCCGGGTCACTGGAGCTGTGAGACTGTGGCAGTAAACAGAACCGAACCCAGGTCACTGGAGCTGTGAGACTGTGGCAGTAAACAGAACCGAACCCAGGTCACTGGAGCTGTGAGACTGTGGCAGTAAACAGAACCGAACCCGGGACACTGGAGCTGTGAGACTGTGGCAGTAAACAGAACTGAACCCGGGTCACTGGAGCTGTGAGACTGTGGCAGTAAACAGAACCGAACCCGGGACACTGGAGCTGTGAGTCTGTGGCAGTAAACAGAACCGAACCCAGGTCACTGGAGCTGTGAGACTGTGGCAGTAAACAGAACCGAACCCAGGTCACTGGAGCTGTGAGACTGTGGCAGTAAACAGAACCGAACCCGGGACACTGGAGCTGTGAGACTGTGGCAGTAAACAGAACTGAACCCGGGTCACTGGAGCTGTGAGACTGTGGCAGTAAACAGAACCGAACCCGGGACACTGGAGCTGTGAGACTGTGGCAGTAAACAGAACCGAACCCAGGTCACTGGAGCTGTGAGACTGTGGCAGTAAACAGAACCGAACCCGGGACACTGGAGCTGTGAGACTGTGGCAGTAAACAGAAACGAACCCAGGTCACTGGAGCTGTGAGACTGTGGCAGTAAACAGAACTGAACTCGGGTCACTGGAGCTGTGAGACTGTGACAGTAAACAGAACCGAACCCAGGTCACTGGAGCTGTGAGACTGTGGCAGTAAACAGAACCGAACCCGGGTCACTGGAGCTGTGAGACTGTGGCAGTAAACAGAACCGAACCCAGGTCACTGGAGCTGTGAGACTGTGGCAGTAAACAGAACCGAACCCAGGTCACTGGAGCTGTGAGACTGTGGCAGTAAACAGAACCGAACCCGGGACACTGGAGCTGTGAGACTGTGGCAGTAAACAGAACCGAACCCGGGTCACTGGAGCTGTGAGACTGTGGCAGTAAACAGAACCGAACCCAGGTCACTGGAGCTGTGAGACTGTGGCAGTAAACGGAACCGAACCCAGGTCACTGGAGCTGTGAGACTGTGGCAGTAAACAGAACCGAACCCGGGACACTGGAGCTGTGAGACTGTGGCAGTAAACAGAACCGAACCCGGGACACTGCAGCTGTGAGACTGTGGCAGTAAACAGAACCGAACACGGGACACTGGAGCTGTGAGACTGTGACAGTAAACAGAACCGAACCCGGGACACTGGAGCTGTGAGACTGTGGCAGTAAACAGAACCCAACCCGGGTCAATGGAGCTGTGAGACTGTGGCAGTAAACAGAACCGAACCCAGGTCACTGGAGCTGTGAGACTGTGGCAGTAAACAGAACCGAACCCGGGACACTGGAGCTGTGAGACTGTGGCAGTAAACAGAACCGAACCCAGGTCACTGGAGCTGTGAGACTGTGGCAGTAAACAGAACCGAACCCGGGACACTGGAGCTGTGAGACTGTGGCAGTAAACAGAACCGAACCCGGGACACTGGAGCTGTGAGACTGTGGCAGTAAACAGAACTGAACCCAGGTCACTGGAGCTGTGAGACTGTGGCAGTAAACAGAACCGAACCCGGGACACTGGAGCTGTGAGACTGTGGCAGTAAACAGAACCGAAACCGGGTCACTGGAGCTGTGAGACTGAGGCAGTAAACAGAACCGAACCCGGGACACTGGAGCTGTGAGACTGTGGCAGTAAACAGAACCGAACCCGGGTCACTGGAGCTGTGAGACTGTGGCAGTAAACAGAACCGAACCCGGGACACTGGAGCTGTGAGACTGTGACAGTAAACAGAACCGAACCCGGGACACTGGAGCTGTGAGACTGTGGCAGTAAACAGAACCGAACCCGGGACACTGGAGCTGTGAGACTGTGGCAGTAAACAGAACTGAACCCGGGTCACTGGAGCTGTGAGACTGTGGCAGTTTACAGAACCGAACCCGGGACACTGGAGCTGTGAGACTGTGGCAGTAAACAGAACCGAACGCAAGTCACTGGAGCTGTGAGACTGTGGCAGTAAACAGAACCGAACCCGGGACACTGGAGCTGTGAGACTGTGGCAGTAAACAGAACCGAACCCGGGACACTGGAGCTGTGAGACTGTGGCAGTAAACAGAACCGAACCCAGGTCACTGGAGCTGTGAGACTGTGGCAGTAAACAGAACCGAACCCAGGTCACGGGAGCTTTGAGACTGTGGCAGTAAACAGAACCGAACCCAGGTCACTGGAGCTGTGAGACTGTGGCAGTAAACAGAACCGAACCCAGGTCACTGGAGCTGTGAGACTGTGGCAGTAAACAGAACCGAACCCAGGTCACTGGAGCTGTGAGACTGTGGCAGTAAACAGAACCGAACCCGGGACACTGGAGCTGTGAGACTGTGGCAGTAAACAGAACTGAACCCGGGTCACTGGAGCTGAGAGACTGTGGCAGTAAACAGAACCGAACCCAGGTCACTGGAGCTGTGAGACTGTGGCAGTAAACAGAACCGAACCCAGGTCACTGGAGCTGTGAGACTGTGGCAGTAAACAGAACCGAACTCGGGTCACTGGAGCTGTGAGACTGTGACAGTAAACAGAACCGAACCCAGGTCACTGGAGCTGTGAGACTGTGGCAGTAAACAGAACCGAACCCGGGTCACTGGAGCTGTGAGACTGTGGCAGTAAACAGAACCGAACCCAGGTCACTGGAGCTGTGAGACTGTGGCAGTAAACAGAACCGAACCCGGGACACTGGAGCTGTGAGACTGTGGCAGTAAACAGAACCGAACCCCGGTCACTGGAGCTGTGAGACTGTGGCAGTAAACAGAACCGAACCCAGGTCACTGGAGCTGTGAGACTGTGGCAGTAAACAGAACCGAACCCAGGTCACTGGAGCTGTGAGACTGTGGCAGTAAACAGAACCGAACCCGGGACACTGGAGCTGTGAGACTGTGACAGTAAACAGAACCGAACCCGGGACACTGGAGCTGTGAGACTGTGGCAGTAAACAGAACCGAACCCAGGTCACTGGAGCTGTGAGACTGTGGCAGTAAACAGAACCGAACCCGGGTCACTGGAGCTGTGAGGCTGTGGCAGTAAACAGAACCGAACCCAGGACACTGGAGCTGTGAGACTGTGGCAGTAAACAGAACCGAAACCGGGTCACTGGAGCTGTGAGACTGTGGCAGTAAACAGAACCGAACCCGGGACACTGGAGCTGTGAGACTGTGGCAGTAAACAGAACTGAACCCAGGTCACTGGAGCTGTGAGACTGTGGCAGTAAACAGAACCGAACCCGGGTCACTGGAGCTGTGAGACTGTGGCAGTAAACAGAACCGAACCCGGGACACTGGAGCTGTGAGACTGTGACAGTAAACAGAACCGAACCCGGGACACTGGAGCTGTGAGACTGTGGCAGTAAACAGAACTGAACCCGGGTCACTGGAGCTGTGAGACTGTGGCAGTAAACAGAACCGAACCCGGGACACTGGAGCTGTGAGACTGTGGCAGTAAACAGAACCGAACGCAGGTCACTGGAGCTGTGAGACTGTGGCAGTAAACAGAACTGAACCCGGGTCACTGGAGCTGTGAGACTGTGGCAGTGAACAGAACCGAACCCGGGACACTGGAGCTGTGAGACTGTGGCAGTAAACAGAACCGAACGCAGGTCACTGGAGCTGTGAGACTGTGACAGTAAACAGAACCGAACCCGGGACACTGGAGCTGTGAGACTGTGGCATTAAACAGAACTGAACCCGGGTCACTGGAGCTGTGAGACTGTGGCAGTAAACAGAACCGAACCCGGGACACTGGAGCTGTGAGACTGTGGCAGTAAACAGAACCGAACGCAGGTCACTGGAGCTGTGAGACTGTGGCAGTAAACAGAACCGAACCCGGGACACTGGAGCTGTGAGACTGTGGCAGTAAACAGAACCGAACCCGGGACACTGGAGCTGTGAGACTGTGGCAGTAAACAGAACCGAACCCAGGTCACTGGAGCTGTGAGACTGTGGCAGTAAACAGAACCGAACCATGGTCACGGGAGCTGTGAGACTGTGGCAGTAAACAGAACCGAACCCAGGTCACTGGAGCTGTGAGACTGTGGCAGTAAACAGAACCGAACCCAGGTCACTGGAGCTGTGAGACTGTGGCAGTAAACAGAACAGAACCCGGGTCACTGGAGCTGTGAGACTGTGGCAGTAAACAGAACCGAACCCAGGTCACTGGAGCTGTGAGACTGTGGCAGTAAACAGAACCGAACCCGGGTCACTGGAGCTGTGAGACTGTGGCAGTAAACAGAACCGAACCCAGGTCACTGGAGCTGTGAGACTGTGGCAGTAAACAGAACCGAACCCAGGTCACTGGAGCTGTGAGACTGTGGCAGTAAACAGAACCGAACCCAGGTCACTGGAGCTGTGAGACTGTGGCAGTAAACAGAACCGAACCCGGGGCACTGGAGCTGTGAGACTGTGGCAGTAAACAGAACCGAACTCGGGTCACTGGAGCTGTGAGACTGTGACAGTAAACAGAACCGAACCCAGGTCACTGGAGCTGTGATACTGTGGCAGTAAACAGAACCGAACCCAGGTCACTGGAGCTGTGAGACTGTGGCAGTAAACAGAACCGAACCCGGGTCACTGGAGCTGTGAGGCTGTGGCAGTAAACAGAACCGAACCCAGGACACTGGAGCTGTGAGACTGTGGCAGTAAACAGAACCGAAACCGGGTCACTGGAGCTGTGAGACTGTGGCAGTAAACAGAACCGAACCCGGGACACTGGAGCTGTGAGACTGTGGCAGTAAACAGAACTGAACCCAGGTCACTGGAGCTGTGAGACTGTGGCAGTAAACAGAACCGAACCTGGGTCACTGGAGCTGTGAGACTGTGGCAGTAAACAGAACCGAACCCGGGACACTGGAGCTGTGAGACTGTGACAGTAAACAGAACCGAACCCGGGACACTGGAGCTGTGAGACTGTGGCAGTAAACAGAACTGAACCCGGGTCACTGGAGCTGTGAGACTGTGGCAGTAAACAGAACCGAACCCGGGACACTGGAGCTGTGAGACTGTGGCAGTAAACAGAACCGAACGCAGGTCACTGGAGCTGTGAGACTGTGGCAGTAAACAGAACTGAACCCGGGTCACTGGAGCTGTGAGACTGTGGCAGTGAACAGAACCGAACCCGGGACACTGGAGCTGTGAGACTGTGGCAGTAAACAGAACCGAACGCAGGTCACTGGAGCTGTGAGACTGTGACAGTAAACAGAACCGAACCCGGGACACTGGAGCTGTGAGACTGTGGCAGTAAACAGAACTGAACCCGGGTCACTGGAGCTGTGAGACTGTGGCAGTAAACAGAACCGAACCCGGGACACTGGAGCTGTGAGACTGTGGCAGTAAACAGAACCGAACGCAGGTCACTGGAGCTGTGAGACTGTGGCAGTAAACAGAACCGAACCCGGGACACTGGAGCTGTGAGACTGTGGCAGTAAACAGAACCGAACCCGGGACACTGGAGCTGTGAGACTGTGGCAGTAAACAGAACCGAACCCAGGTCACTGGAGCTGTGAGACTGTGGCAGTAAACAGAACCGAACCCAGGTCACGGGAGCTGTGAGACTGTGGCAGTAAACAGAACCGAACCCAGGTCACTGGAGCTGTGAGACTGTGGCAGTAAACAGAACCGAACCCAGGTCACTGGAGCTGTGAGACTGTGGCAGTAAACAGAACCGAACCCGGGTCACTGGAGCTGTGAGACTGTGGCAGTAAACAGAACCGAACCCAGGTCACTGGAGCTGAGACTGTGGCAGTAAACAGAACCGAACCCGGGACACTGGAGCTGTGAGACTGTGGCAGTAAACAGAACTGAACCCGGGTCACTGGAGCTGTGAGACTGTGGCAGTAAACAGAACCGAACCCAGGTCACTGGAGCTGTGAGACTGTGGCAGTAAACAGAACCGAACCCAGGTCACTGGAGCTGTGAGACTGTGGCAGTAAACAGAACCGAACCCGGGGCACTGGAGCTGTGAGACTGTGGCAGTAAACAGAACTGAACTCGGGTCACTGGAGCTGTGAGACTGTGACAGTAAACAGAACCGAACCCAGGTCACTGGAGCTGTGATACTGTGGCAGTAAACAGAACCGAACCCGGGTCACTGGAGCTGTGAGACTGTGGCAGTAAACAGAACCGAACCCGGGACACTGGAGCTGTGAGACTGTGGCAGTAAACAGAACCGAACCCGGGACACTGGAGCTGTGAGACTGTGGCAGTAAACAGAACCGAACCCAGGTCACTGGAGCTGTGAGACTGTGGCAGTAAACAGAACCGAACCCGGGTCACTGGAGCTGTGAGACTGTGGCAGTAAACAGAACCGAACCCAGGTCACTGGAGCTGTGAGACTGTGGCAGTAAACAGAACCGAACCCGGGACACTGGAGCTGTGAGACTGTGGCAGTAAACAGAACCGAACCCCGGTCACTGGAGCTGTGAGACTGTGGCAGTAAACAGAACCGAACCCAGGTCACTGGAGCTGTGAGACTGTGGCAGTAAACAGAACCGAACCCAGGTCACTGGAGCTGTGAGACTGTGGCAGTAAACAGAACCGAACCCGGGACACTGGAGCTGTGAGACTGTGACAGTAAACAGAACCGAACCCGGGACACTGGAGCTGTGAGACTGTGGCAGTAAACAGAACCGAACCCAGGTCACTGGAGCTGTGAGACTGTGGCAGTAAACAGAACCGAACCCGGGACACTGGAGCTGTGAGACTGTGGCAGTAAACAGAACCGAACCCAGGTCACTGGAGCTGTGAGACTGTGGCAGTAAACAGAACCGAACCCGGGACACTGGAGCTGTGAGACTGTGGCAGTCCCCAGAACCGAACCCAGGACACTGGAGCTGTGAGGCTGTGGCAGTAAACAGAACCGAACCCAGGTCACTGGAGCTGTGAGACTGTGGCAGTAAACAGAACCGAACCCGGGACACTGGAGCTGTGAGACTGTGGCAGTAAACAGAACCGAACCCGGGTCACTGGAGCTGTGAGACTGTGGCAGTAAACAGAACCGAACCCGGGACACTGCAGCTGTGAGACTGTGGCAGTAAACAGAACCGAACCCGGGTCACTGGAGCTGTGAGACTGTGGCAGTAAACAGAACCGAACCCGGGTCACTGGAGCTGTGAGGCTGTGGCAGTAAACAGAACCGAACCCAGGACACTGGAGCTGTGAGACTGTGGCAGTAAACAGAACCGAAACCGGGTCACTGGAGCTGTGAGACTGTGGCAGTAAACAGAACTGAACCCAGGTCACTGGAGCGGTGAGACTGTGGCAGTAAACAGAACTGAACCCGGGACACTGGAGCTGTGAGACTGTTCAGTAAACAGAACCGAACCCGGGTCACTGGAGCTGTGAGACTGTGGCAGTAAACAGAACCGAACCCGGGACACTGGAGCTGTGAGACTGTGACAGTAAACAGAACCGAACCCGGGAAACTGGAGCTGTGAGACTGTGGCAGTAAACAGAACTGAACCCGGGTCACTGGAGCTGTGAGACTGTGACAGTAAACAGAACCGAACCCGGGACACTGGAGCTGTGAGACTGTGGCAGTAAACAGAACTGAACCCGGGTCACTGGAGCTGTGAGACTGTGGCAGTAAACAGAACCGAACCCGGGACACTGGAGCTGTGAGACTGTGGCAGTAAACAGAACCGAACCCGGGACACTGGAGCTGTGAGACTGTGGCAGTAAACAGAACCGAACCCAGGTCACTGGAGCTGTGAGACTGTGGCAGTAAACAGAACCGAACCCGGGACACTGGAGCTGTGAGACTGTGGCAGTAAGCAGAACCGAACCCGGGACACTGGAGCTGTGAGACTGTGGCAGTAAACAGAACCGAACCCAGGTCACTGGAGCTGTGAGACTGTGGCAGTAAACAGAACCGAACCCGGGTCACTGGAGCTGTGAGACTGTGGCAGTAAACAGAACCGAACCCAGGACACTGGAGCTGTGAGACTGTGGCAGTAAACAGAACTGAACCCGGGTCACTGGAGCTGTGAGACTGTGGCAGTAAACAGAACCGAACCCGGGACGCTGGAGCTGTGAGACTGTGGCAGTAAACAGAACCGAACCCGGGTCACTGGAGCTGTGAGACTGTGGCAGTAAACAGAACCGAACCCGGGTCACTGGAGCTGTGAGGCTGTGGCAGTAAACAGAACCGAACCCAGGACACTGGAGCTGTGAGACTGTGGCAGTAAACAGAACCGAACCCGGGTCACTGGAGCTGTGAGACTGTGGCAGTAAACAGAACCGAACGCGGGACACTGGAGCTGTGAGACTGTGGCAGTAAACAGAACCGAACCCGGGACACTGGAGCTGTGAGACTGTGGCAGTAAACAGAACCGAACCCGGGTCACTGGAGCTGTGAGACTGTGGCAGTAAACAGAACTGAACCCGGGACACTGGAGCTGTGAGACTGTGGCAGTAAAGAGAACCGAACCCGGGTCACTGGAGCTGTGAGACTGTGGCAGTCCCCAGAACCGAACCCAGGACACTGGAGCTGTGAGACTGTGGCAGTAAACAGAACCGAACCCGGGACACTGGAGCTGTGAGACTGTGGCAGTAAACAGAACTGAACCCGGGACACTGGAGCTGTGAGACTGTGGCAGTAAACAGAACCGAACCCAGGTCACTGGAGCTGTGAGACTGTGGCAGTAAACAGAACCGAACCCGGGTCACTGGAGCTGTGAGACTGTGGCAGTAAACAGAACCGAACCCAGGTCACTGGAGCTGTGAGACTGTGGCAGTAAACAGAACCGAACCCGGGTCACTGGAGCTGTGAGGCTGTGGCAGTAAACAGAACCGAACCCGGGTCACTGGAGCTGTGAGGCTGTGGCAGTAAACAGAACCGAACCCATGTCACTGGAGCTGTGAGACTGTGGCAGTAAACAGAACCGAACCCGGGTCACTGGAGCTGTGAGACTGTGGCAGTAAACAGAACCGAACCCGGGTCACCGGAGCTGTGAGACTGTGGCAGTAAACAGAACCGAACCCGGGTCACTGGAGCTGTGAGACTGTGGCAGTAAACAGAACCGAACCCGGGTCACCGGAGCTGTGAGACTGTGGCAGTAAACAGAACCGAACCTGGGTCACTGGAGCTGTGAGACTGTGGCAGTAAACAGAACTGTACCCGGTCACTGGAGCTGTGAGACTGTGACAGTAAACAGAACCGAACCCAGGTCACTGGAGCTGTGAGGCTGTGGCAGTAAACAGAACCGAACCCGGGTCACTGGAGCTGTGAGACTGTGGCAGTAAACAGAACCGAACCCGGGACACTGGAGCTGTGAGACTGTGGCAGTAAACAGAACCGAACCCGGGTCACCGGAGCTGTGAGACTGTGGCAGTAAACAGAACCGAACCCGGGTCACTGGAGCTGTGAGACTGTGGCAGTAAACAGAACTGAACCCGGGTCACTGGAGCTGTGAGACTGTGGCAGTAAACAGAACCGAACCCAGGTCACTGGAGCTGTGAGACTGTGACAGTAAACAGAACCGAACCCAGGTCACTGGAGCTGTGAGGCTGTGGCAGTAAACAGAACCGAACCCGGGTCACTGGAGCTGTGAGACTGTGGCAGTAAACAGAACCGAACCCAGGTCACTGGAGCTGTGAGACTGTGGCAGTAAACAGAACCGAAACCAGGTCTCTGGAGCTGTGAGACTGTGACAGTAAACAGAACCGAACCCAGGACACTGGAGCTGTGAGACTGTGACAGTAAACAGAACCAAACCCGGGTGACTGGAGCTGTGAGACTGTGGCAGTAAACAGAACCGAACCCAGGTCACTGGAGCTGTGAGACTGTGGCAGTAAACAGAACCGAACCCAGGTCACCGGAGCTGTGAGACTGTGGCAGTAAACAGAACCGAACCCGGGTCACTGGAGCTGTGAGACTGTGGCAGTAAACAGAACCGAACCCAGGTCACTGGAGCTGTGAGACTGTGGCAGTCCCCAGAACCGAACCCGGGACACTGGAGCTGTGAGGCTGTGGCAGTAAACAGAACTGAACCCAGGTCACTGGAGCTGTGAGACTGTGGCAGTAAACAGAACCGAACCCGGGTCACTGGAGCTGTGAGAATGTGGCAGTAAACAGAACCGAACCCGGGACACTGGAGCTGTGAGACTGTGGCAGTAAACAGAACTGAACCCGGGTCACTGGAGCTGTGAGACTGTGGCAGTAAACAGAACCGAACCCGGGTCACTGGAGCTGTGAGACTGTGACAGTAAACAGAACCGAACCCAGGTCACTGGAGCTGTGAGGCTGTGGCAGTAAACAGAACCGAACCCATGTCACTGGAGCTGTGAGACTGTGGCAGTAAACAGAACCGAACCCAGGTCACTGGAGCTGTGAGACTGTGGCAGTAAACAGAACCGAACCCAGGTCACTGGAGCTGTGAGACTGTGGCAGTAAACAGAACTGAACCCGGGACACTGGAGCTGTGAGACTGTGGCAGTAAACAGAACTGAACCCGGGACACTGGAGCTGTGAGACTGTGGCAGTAAACAGAACCGAACCCGGGTCACTGGAGCTGTGAGACTGTGGCAGTAAACAGAACCGAACCCGGGACACTGGAGCTGTGAGACTGTGGCAGTAAACAGAACTGAACCCGGGACACTGGAGCTGTGAGACTGTGGCAGTAAACAGAACCGAACCCGGGTCACTGGAGCTGTGAGACTGTGGCAGTAAACAGAACCGAACCCGGGACACTGGAGCTGTGAGACTGTGGCAGTAAACAGAACCGAACCCGGGACACTGGAGCTGTGAGAATGTGGCAGTAAACAGAACTGAACCCGGGACACTGGAGCTGTGAGACTGTGGCAGTAAACAGAACCGAACCCGGGTCACTGGAGCTGTGAGACTGTGGCAGTCCCCAGAACCGAACCCAGGACACTGGAGCTGTGAGACTGTGGCAGTAAACAGAACCGAACGCGGGACACTGGAGCTGTGAGACTGTGGCAGTAAACAGAACTGAACCCGGGTCACTGGAGCTGTGAGACTGTGGCAGTAAACAGAACTGAACCCGGGACACTGGAGCTGTGAGACTGTGGCAGTAAACAGAACCGAACCCAGGACACTGGAGCTGTGAGACTGTGGCAGTAAACAGAACCGATCCCGGGTCACTGGAGCTGTGAGACTGTGGCAGTAAACAGAACCGAACCCAGGTCACTGGAGCTGTGAGACTGTGGCAGTAAACAGAACCGAACCCGGGACACTGGAGCTGTGAGACTGTGGCAGTAAACAGAACTGAACCCGGGTCACTGGAGCTGTGAGACTGTGGCAGTAAACAGAACTGAACCCAGGTCACTGGAGCTGTGAGACTGTGGCAGTAAACAGAACCGAACCCGGGACACTGGAGCTGTGAGACTGTGGCAGTAAACAGAGCCGAACCCGGGACACTGGAGCTGTGAGACTGTGGCAGTAAACAGAACCGAACCCAGGTCACTGGAGCTGTGAGGCTGTGGCAGTAAATAGAACCGAACCCAGGTCACTGGAGCTGTGAGGCTGTGGCAGTAAACAGAACCGAACCCAGGACACTGGAGCTGTGAGACTGTGGCAGTAAATAGAACCGAACCCAGGTCACTGGAGCTGTGAGACTGTGGCAGTAAACAGAACCGAACCCAGGACACTGGAGCTGTGAGACTGTGGCAGTAAATAGAACCGAACCCAGGTCACTGGAGCTGTGAGACTGTGGCAGTAAACAGAACCGAACCCGGGACACTGGAGCTGTGAGACTGTGGCAGTAAACAGAACTGAACCCGAGTCACTGGAGCTGTGAGACTGTGACAGTAAACAGAACCGAACCCAGGACACTGGAGCTGTGAGACTGTGGCAGTAAACAGAACCGAACCCGGGACACTGGAGCTGTGAGACTGTGGCAGTAAACAGAACCGAACCCGGGTCACTGGAGCTGTGAGACTGTGGCAGTAAACAGAACCGAACCCAGGTCACTGGAGCTGTGAGACTGTGGCAGTAAACAGAACCGAACCCGGGTCACTGGAGCTGTGAGACTGTGGCAGTAAACAGAACCGAACCCAGGTCACTGGAGCTGTGAGACTGTGGCAGTAAACAGAACCGAACCCGGGTCACTGGAGCTGTGAGACTGTGGCAGTAAACAGAACCGAACCCAGGTCACTGGAGCTGTGAGACTGTGGCAGTAAACAGAACCGAACCCAGGTCACTGGAGCTGTGAGACTGTGGCAGTAAACAGAACCGAACCCGGGACACTGGAGCTGTGAGACTGTGGCAGTAAACAGAACTGAACCCGGGTCACTGGAGCTGTGAGACTGTGGCAGTAAACAGAAACGAACCCGGGACACTGGAGCTGTGAGACTGTGGCAGTAAACAGAACCGAACCCGGGTCACTGGAGCTGTGAGACTGTGGCAGTAAACAGAACCGAACCCGGGACACTGGAGCTGTGAGACTGTGGCAGTAAACAGAACCGAACCCAGGTCACTGGAGCTGTGAGACTGTGGCAGTAAACAGAACCGAACCCGGGTCACTGGAGCTGTGAGACTGTGGCAGTAAACAGAACCGAACCCAGGTCACTGGAGCTGTGAGACTGTGGCAGTAAACAGAACCGAACCCGGGTCACTGGAGCTGTGAGACTGTGGCAGTAAACAGAACCGAACCCAGGTCACTGGAGCTGTGAGACTGTGGCAGTACGCAGAACCGAACCCAGGTCACTGGAGCTGTGAGACTGTGGCAGTAAACAGAACCGAACCCGGGACACTGGAGCTGTGAGACTGTGGCAGTAAACAGAACTGAACCCGGGTCACTGGAGCTGTGAGACTGTGGCAGTAAACAGAAACGAACCCGGGACACTGGAGCTGTGAGACTGTGGCAGTAAACAGAACCGAACCCGGGTCACTGGAGCTGTGAGACTGTGGCAGTAAACAGAACCGAACCCGGGACACTGGAGCTGTGAGACTGTGGCAGTAAACAGAACCGAACCCGGGTCACTGGAGCTGTGAGACTGTGGCAGTAAACAGAACCGAACCCAGGTCACTGGAGCTGTGAGACTGTGGCAGTAAACAGAACTGAACCCGGGACACTGGAGCTGTGAGACTGTGGAGTAAACAGGACCGAACCCGGGTCACTGGAGCTGTGAGACTGTGGCGGTCCCCAGAACCGAACCCAGGACACTGGAGCTGTGAGACTGTGGCAGTAAACAGAACTGAACCCGGGACACTGGAGCTGTGAGACTGTGGCAGTACGCAGAACCGAACCCGGGACACTGGAGCTGTGAGGCTGTGGCAGTAAACAGAACCGAACCCAGGTCACTGGAGCTGTGAGACTGTGGCAGTACGCAGAACCGAACCCGGGACACTGGAGCTGTGAGACTGTGGCAGTAAACAGAACCGAACCCGGTCACTGGATCTGTGAGACTGTGGCAGTAAACAGAACTGAACCCGGGTCACTGGAGCTGTGAGACTGTGGCAGTAAACAGAACCGAACCAGGTCACTGGAGCTGTGAGACTGTGGCAGTAAACAGAACCGAACCCGGGTCACTGGAGCTGTGAGGCTGTGGCAGTAAACAGAACCGAACCCGGGTCACTGGAGCTGTGAGGCTGTGGCAGTAAACAGAACCGAACCCATGTCACTGGAGCTGTGAGACTGTGGCAGTAAACAGAACCGAACCCGGGTCACTGGAGCTGTGAGACTGTGGCAGTAAACAGAACCGAACCCGGGTCACCGGAGCTGTGAGACTGTGGCAGTAAACAGAACCGAACCCGGGTCACTGGAGCTGTGAGACTGTGGCAGTAAACAGAACCGAACCCGGGTCACCGGAGCTGTGAGACTGTGGCAGTAAACAGAACCGAACCCATGTCACTGGAGCTGTGAGACTGTGGCAGTAAACAGAACCGAACCCGGGTCACCGGAGCTGTGAGACTGTGGCAGTAAACAGAACCGAACCCGGGTCACTGGAGCTGTGAGACTGTGGCAGTAAACAGAACCGAACCCGGGTCACCGGAGCTGTGAGACTGTGGCAGTAAACAGAACCGAACCCGGGTCACTGGAGCTGCGAGACTGTGGCAGTAAACAGAACTGAACCCGGGTCACTGGAGCTGTGAGACTGTGGCAGTAAACAGAACCGAACCCGGGACACTGGAGCTGTGAGACTGTGGCAGTAAACAGAACTGAACCCGGGTCACTGGAGCTGTGAGACTGTGGCAGTAAACAGAACCGAACCCGGGTCACTGGAGCTGTGAGACTGTGGCAGTAAACAGAACCGAACCCGGGTCACCGGAGCTGTGAGACTGTGGCAGTAAACAGAACCGAACCCGGGTCACTGGAGCTGTGAGACTGTGGCAGTAAACAGAACCGAACCCAGGTCACTGGAGCTGTGAGACTGTGACAGTAAACAGAACCGAACCCAGGTCACTGGAGCTGTGAGGCTGGGGCAGTAAACAGAACCGAACCCGGGTCACTGGAGCTGTGAGACTGTGGCAGTAAACAGAACCGAACCCAGGTCACTGGAGCTGTGAGACTGTGGCAGTAAACAGAACCGAACCCAGGTCACTGGAGCTGTGAGACTGTGACAGTAAACAGAACCAAACCCGGGTCACTGGAGCTGTGAGACTGTGGCAGTAAACAGAACCGAACCCAGGTCACCGGACCTGTGAGACTGTGGCAGTAAACAGAACCGAACCCGGGTCACTGGAGCTGTGAGACTGTGGCAGTAAACAGAACCGAACCCAGGTCACTGGAGCTGTGAGACTGTGGCAGTCCCCAGAACCGAACCCGGGACACTGGAGCTGTGAGGCTGTGGCAGTAAACAGAACCGAACCCGGGTCACTGGAGCTGTGAGACTGTGGCAGTAAACAGAACCGAACCCAGGTCACTGGAGCGGTGAGACTGTGGCAGTAAACAGAACCGAACCCGGGTCACTGGAGCTGTGAGACTGTGGCAGTAAACAGAACCGAACCCAGGTCACTGGAGCTGTGAGACTGTGGCAGTAAACAGAACCGAACCCGGGACACTGGAGCTGTGAGACTGTGGCAGTAAACAGAACCGAACCCGGGACACTGGAGCTGTGAGACTGTGACAGTAAACAGAACCGAATCCAGGTCACTGGAGCTGTGAGACTGTGACAGTAAACAGAACCGAACCCAGGTCACTGGAGCTGTGAGACTGTGGCAGTAAACAGAACCGAACCCAGGTCACTGGAGCTGTGAGACTGTGGCAGTAAACAGAACCGAACCCGGGACACTGGAGCTGTGAGACTGTGGCAGTAAACAGAACTGAACCCGGGTCACTGGAGCTGTGAGACTGTGGCAGTAAACAGAACCGAACCCAGGTCACTGGAGCTGTGAGACTGTGGCAGTAAACAGAACCGAACCCAGGTCACTGGAGCTGTGAGACTGTGGCAGTAAACAGAACCGAACCCGGGACTCTGGAGCTGTGAGACTGTGGCAGTAAACAGAACCGAACCCAGGTCACTGGAGCTGTGAGACTGTGGCAGTAAACAGAACCGAACCCAGGTCACTGGAGCTGTGAGACTGTGGCAGTAAACAGAACCGAACCCAGGTCACTGGAGCTGTGAGACTGTGGCAGTAAACAGAACCGAACCCAGGTCACTGGAGCTGTGAGACTGTGGCAGTAAACAGAACCGAACCCAGGTCACTGGAGCTGTGAGACTGTGGCAGTAAACAGAACCGAACCCAGGTCACTGGAGCTGTGAGACTGTGGCAGTAAACAGAACTGAACCCGGGTCACTGGAGCTGTGAGACTGTGACAGTAAACAGAACCGAACCCGGGACACTGGAGCTGTGAGACTGTGGCAGTAAACAGAACTGAACCCGGGTCACTGGAGCTGTGAGACTGTGGCAGTAAACAGAACCGAACCCGGGACACGGGAGGTGTGAGACTGTGGCAGTAAACAGAACCGAACCCGGGACACTGGAGCTGTGAGACTGTGGCAGTAAACAGAACCGAACCCAGGTCACTGGAGCTGTGAGACTGTGGCAGTAAACAGAACCGAACCCGGGACACTGGAGCTGTGAGACTGTGGCAGTAAACAGAACCGAACCCGGGTCACTGGAGCTGTGAGACTGTGGCAGTAAACAGAACCGAACCCGGGACACTGGAGCTGTGAGACTGTGGCAGTAAACAGAACCGAACCCGGGACACTGGAGCTGTGAGACTGTGGCAGTAAACAGAACTGAACCCGGGACACTGGAGCTGTGAGACTGTGGCAGTAAACAGAACCGAACCCAGGTCACTGGAGCTGTGAGACTGTGGCAGTAAACAGAACCGAACTCGGGACACTGGAGCTGTGAGACTGTGGCAGTAAACAGAACCGAACCGGGGACACTGGAGCTGTGAGACTGTGGCAGTAAACAGAACCGAACCCAGGTCACTGGAGCTGTGACACTGTGGCATCAAACAGAACCGAACCCGGGTCACTGGAGCTGTGTGACTGTGGCAGTCCCCAGAACCGAACCCAGGACACTGGAGCTGTGAGACTGTGGCAGTAAACAGAACCGAACCCAGGTCACTGGAGCTGTGACACTGTGGCATCAAACAGAACCGAACCCGGGTCACTGGAGCTGTGTGACTGTGGCAGTCCCCAGAACCGAACCCGGGTCACTGGAGCTGTGAGACTGTGGCAGTAAACAGAACCGAACCCAGGTCACTGGAGCTGTGACACTGTGGCATCAAACAGAACCGAACCCGGGTCACTGGAGCTGTGTGACTGTGGCAGTCCCCAGAACCGAACCCAGGACACTGGAGCTGTGAGACTGTGGCAGTAAACAGAACCGAACCCAGGTCACTGGAGCTGTGAGACTGTGGCAGTAAACAGAACCGAACCCAGGTCACTGGAGCTGTGAGACTGTGGCAGTAAACAGAACCGAACCCGGGACTCTGGAGCTGTGAGACTGTGGCAGTAAACAGAACTGAACCCGGGTCACTGGAGCTGTGAGACTGTGACAGTAAACAGAACCGAACCCGGGACACTGGAGCTGTGAGACTGTGGCAGTAAACAGAACTGAACCCGGGTCACTGGAGCTGTGAGACTGTGGCAGTAAACAGAACCGAACCCGGGACACGGGAGGTGTGAGACTGTGGCAGTAAACAGAACCGAACCCGGGACACTGGAGCTGTGAGACTGTGACAGTAAACAGAACCGAACCCAGGTCACTGGAGCTGTGAGACTGTGGCAGTAAACAGAACCGAACCCGGGACACTGGAGCTGTGAGACTGTGGCAGTAAACAGAACCGAACCCAGGTCACTGGAGCTGTGAGACTGTGGCAGTAAACAGAACCGAACCCAGGTCACTGGAGCTGTGAGACTGTGGCAGTAAACAGAACCGAACCCGGGACTCTGGAGCTGTGAGACTGTGGCAGTAAACAGAACTGAACCCGGGTCACTGGAGCTGTGAGACTGTGACAGTAAACAGAACCGAACCCGGGACACTGGAGCTGTGAGACTGTGGCAGTAAACAGAACTGAACCCGGGTCACTGGAGCTGTGAGACTGTGGCAGTAAACAGAACCGAACCCGGGACACGGGAGGTGTGAGACTGTGGCAGTAAACAGAACCGAACCCGGGACACTGGAGCTGTGAGACTGTGGCAGTAAACAGAACCGAACCCAGGTCACTGGAGCTGTGAGACTGTGGCAGTAAACAGAACCGAACCCGGGACACTGGAGCTGTGAGACTGTGGCAGTAAACAGAACCGAACCCGGGTCACTGGAGCTGTGAGACTGTGGCAGTAAACAGAACCGAACCCGGGACACTGGAGCTGTGAGACTGTGGCAGTAAACAGAACCGAACCCGGGACACTGGAGCTGTGAGACTGTGGCAGTAAACAGAACTGAACCCGGGACACTGGAGCTGTGAGACTGTGGCAGTAAACAGAACCGAACCCAGGTCACTGGAGCTGTGAGACTGTGGCAGTAAACAGAACCGAACTCGGGACACTGGAGCTGTGAGACTGTGGCAGTAAACAGAACCGAACCGGGGACACTGGAGCTGTGAGACTGTGGCAGTAAACAGAACCGAACCCGGGTCACTGGAGCTGTGAGACTGTGGCAGTAAACAGAACCGAACCCAGGTCACTGGAGCTGTGACACTGTGGCATCAAACAGAACCGAACCCGGGTCACTGGAGCTGTGTGACTGTGGCAGTCCCCAGAACCGAACCCAGGACACTGGAGCTGTGAGACTGTGGCAGTAAACAGAACCGAACACGGGACACTGGAGCTGTGAGACTGTGGCAGTAAACAGAACCGAACCCAGGACACTGGAGCTGTGAGACTGTGACAGTAAACAGAACCGAACCCGGGACACTGGAGCTGTGAGACTGTGGCAGTAAACAGAACCGAACCCGGGACACTGGAGCTGTGAGACTGTGGCAGTAAACAGAACCAAACCCAGGACACTGGAGCTGTGAGACTGTGACAGTAAACAGAACCGAACCCGGGACACTGGAGCTGTGAGACTGTGGCAGTAAACAGAACCGAACCCGGGACACTGGAGCTGTGAGACTGTGGCAGTAAACAGAACCGAACCCAGGACACTGGAGCTGTGAGACTGTGACAGTAAACAGAACCGAACCCGGGACACTGGAGCTGTGAGACTGTGGCAGTTAGCAGAACCGAACCCGGTCACTGAAGCTGTGAGACTGTGGCAGTAAACAGAACCGAACCCGGGTCACTGGAGCTGTGAGACTGTGGCAGTAAACAGAACCGAACCCGGGACACTGGAGCTGTGAGACTGTGGCAGTAAACAGAACCGAACCCAGGTCACTGGAGCTGTGAGACTGTGGCAGTAAACAGAACCGAACCCGGGTCACTGGAGCTGTGAGACTGTGGCAGTAAACAGAACCGAACCCAGGTCACTGGAGCTGTGAGACTGTGGCAGTAAACAGAACCGAACCCGGGTCACTGGAGCTGTGAGGCTGTGGCAGTAAACAGAACCGAACCCATGTCACTGGAGCTGTGAGACTGTGGCAGTAAACAGAACCGAACCCGGGTCACCGGAGCTGTGAGACTGTGGCAGTAAACAGAACCGAACCCGGGTCACTGGATCTGTGAGACTGTGGCATTAAACAGAACCGAACCCGGGTCACCGGAGCTGTGAGACTGTGGCAGTAAACAGAACCGAACCCATGTCACTGGAGCTGTGAGACTGTGGCAGTAAACAGAACCGAACCCGGGTCACCGGAGCTGTGAGACTGTGGCAGTAAACAGAACCGAACCCGGGTCACTGGAGCTGTGAGACTGTGGCAGTAAACAGAACCGAACCCGGGTCACCGGAGCTGTGAGACTGTGGCAGTAAACAGAACCGAACCCGGGTCACTGGAGCTGTGAGACTGTGGCAGTAAACAGAACTGAACCCGGGTCACTGGAGCTGTGAGACTGTGGCAGTAAACAGAACCGAACCCGGGTCACTGGAGCTGTGAGACTGTGACAGTAAACAGAACCGAACCCAGGTCACTGGAGCTGTGAGGCTGTGGCAGTAAACAGAACCGAACCCGGGTCACTGGAGCTGTGAGACTGTGGCAGTAAACAGAACCGAACCCAGGACACTGGAGCTGTGAGACTGTGGCAGTAAACAGAACCGAACCCAGGTCACTGGAGCTGTGAGACTGTGACAGTAAACAGAACCGAACCCAGGACACTGGAGCTGTGAGACTGTGGCAGTAAACAGAACCGAACCCAGGTCACTGGAGCTGTGAGACTGTGACAGTAAACAGAACCAAACCCGGGTCACTGGAGCTGTGAGACTGTGGCAGTAAACAGAACCGAACCCAGGTCACCGGAGCTGTGAGACTGTGGCAGTAAACAGAACCAAACCCGGGTCACTGGAGCTGTGAGACTGTGGCAGTAAACAGAACCGAACCCAGGTCACTGGAGCTGTGAGACTGTGGCAGTCCCCAGAACCGAACCCGGGACACTGGAGCTGTGAGGCTGTGGCAGTAAACAGAACCGACCCCAGGTCACTGGAGCTGTGAGACTGTGGCAGTAAACAGAACCGAACCCAGGTCACTGGAGCGGTGAGACTGTGGCAGTAAACAGAACCGAACCCGGGTCACTGGAGCTGTGAGACTGTGGCAGTAAACAGAACCGAACCCAGGTCACTGGAGCTGTGAGACTGTGACAGTAAACAGAACCGAACCCAGGTCACTGGAGCTGTGAGACTGTGGCAGTAAACAGAACCGAACCCAGGACACTGGAGCTGTGAGACTGTGGCAGTAAACAGAACCGAACCCAGGTCACTGGAGCTGTGAGGCTGTGGCAGTAAACAGAACCGAACCCGGGACACTGGAGCTGTGAGACTGTGGCAGTAAACAGAACCGAACCCAGGTCACTGGAGCTGTGAGACTGTGGCAGTAAACAGAACCGAACCCGGGACACTGGAGCTGTGAGACTGTGGCAGTAAACAGAACCGAACCCAGGTCACTGGAGCTGTGAGACTGTGGCAGTAAACAGAACCGAACCCAGGTCACTGGAGCTGTGAGACTGTGGCAGTAAACAGAACCGAACCCAGGTCACTGGAGCTGTGAGACTGTGGCAGTAAACAGAACCGAACCCAGGTCACTGGAGCTGTGAGACTGTGGCAGTAAACAGAACCGAACCCGGGTCACTGGAGCTGTGAGACTGTGGCAGTAAACAGAACTGAACCCGGGTCACTGGAGCTGTGAGACTGTGACAGTAAACAGAACCGAACCCGGGACACTGGAGCTGTGAGACTGTGGCAGTAAACAGAACTGAACCCGGGTCACTGGAGCTGTGAGACTGTGGCAGTAAACAGAACAGAACCCGGGACACTGGAGCTGTGAGACTGTGGCAGTAAACAGAACCGAACCCGGGACACTGGAGCTGTGAGACTGTGGCAGTAAACAGAACCGAACCCGGGTCACTGGAGCTGTGAGACTGTGGCGGTAAACAGAACCGAACCCAGGACACTGGAGCTGTGAGACTGTGGCAGTAAACAGAACCGAACCCGGGACACTGGAGCTGTGAGACTGTGGCAGTAAACAGAACTGAACCCGGGACAGTGGAGCTGTGAGACTGTGGCAGTAAACAGAACCGAACCCGGGACAGTGGAGCTGTGAGACTGTGGCAGTAAACAGAACCGAACCCAGGTCACTGGAGCTGTGAGACTGTGGCAGTAAACAGAACCGAACCCGGGACACTGGAGCTGTGAGACTGTGGCATTAAACAGAACCGAACCCGGGTCACTGGAGCTGTGTGACTGTGGCAGTCCCCAGAACCGAACCCAGGACACTGGAGCTGTGAGACTGTGGCAGTAAACAGAACTGAACCCGGGACAGTGGAGCTGTGAGACTGTGGCAGTAAACAGAACCGAACCCAGGTCACTGGAGCTGTGAGACTGTGGCAGTAAACAGAACCGAACCCGGGACACTGGAGCTGTGAGACTGTGGCAGTAAACAGAACCGAACCCGGGTCACTGGAGCTGTGTGACTGTGGCAGTCCCCAGAACCGAACCCAGGACACTGGAGCTGTGAGACTGTGGCAGTAAACAGAACTGAACCCAGGACACTGGAGCTGTGAGACTGTGACAGTAAACAGAACCGAACCCGGGGCACTGGAGCTGTGAGACTGTGGCAGTAAACAGAACCGAACCCGGGACACTGGAGCTGTGAGACTGTGGCAGTAAACAGAACCGAACCCAGGACACTGGAGCTGTGAGACTGTGACAGTAAACAGAACCGAACCCGGGACACTGGAGCTGTGAGACTGTGGCAGTAAACAGAACCGAACCCTGGACACTGGAGCTGTGAGACTGTGACAGTAAACAGAACCGAACCCGGGTCACTGGAGCTGTGAGACTGTGGCAGTAAACAGAACCGAACCCGGGTCACTGGAGCTGTGAGACTGTGGCAGTAAACAGAACAGAACCCAGGACACTGGAGCTGTGAGACTGTGGCAGTAAACAGAACCGAACCCGGGACACTGGAGCTGTGAGACTGTGGCAGTAAACAGAACCGAATCCAGGACCCTGGAGCTGTGAGACTGTGACAGTAAACAGAACCGAACCCGGGACACTGGAGCTGTGAGACTGTGACAGTAAACAGAACCGAACCCGGGACACTGGAGCTGTGAGACTGTGGCAGTTAGCAGAACCGAACCCGGGTCACGGGAGCTGTGAGACTGTGGCAGTAAACAGAACCGAACCCGGATCACGGGAGCTGTGAGACTGTGGCAGTAAACAGAACCGAACCCGGGACACTGGAGCTGTGAGACTGTGGCAGTAAACAGAACCGAACCCGGGACACTGGAGCTGTGAGAATGTGGCAGTAAACAGAACCGAACCCGGGACACTGGAGCTGTGAGACTGTGGCAGTAAACAGAACTGAACCCGGGTCACTGGAGCTGTGAGACTGTGGCAGTAAACAGAACCGAACCCGGGTCACTGGAGCTGTGAGACTGTGGCAGTAAACAGAACCGAACCCGGGTCACCGGAGCTGTGAGACTGTGGCAGTAAACAGAACCGAACCCATGTCACTGGAGCTGTGAGACTGTGGCAGTAAACAGAACCGAACCCAGGTCACTGGAGCTGTGAGACTGTGGCAGTAAACAGAACCGAACCCATGTCACTGGAGCTGTGAGACTGTGGCAGTAAACAGAACCGAACCCGGGTCACCGGAGCTGTGAGACTGTGCCAGTAAACAGAACTGAACCCGGGTCACTGGAGCTGTGAGACTGTGGCAGTAAACAGAACCGAACCCGGGTCACCGGAGCTGTGAGACTGTGGCAGTAAACAGAACCGAACCCGGGTCACCGGAGCTGTGAGACTGTGGCAGTAAACAGAACCGAACCCGGGTCACTGGAGCTGTGAGACTGTGGCAGTAAACAGAACCGAACCCAGGTCACTGGAGCTGTGAGACTGTGACAGTAAACAGAACCGAACCCAGGTCACTGGAGCTGTGAGGCTGGGGCAGTAAACAGAACCGAACCCGGGTCACTGGAGCTGTGAGACTGTGGCAGTAAACAGAACCGAACCCAGGTCACTGGAGCTGTGAGACTGTGGCAGTAAACAGAACCGAACCCAGGTCACTGGAGCTGTGAGACTGTGACAGTAAACAGAACCAAACCCGGGTCACTGGAGCTGTGAGACTGTGGCAGTAAACAGAACCGAACCCAGGTCACCGGACCTGTGAGACTGTGGCAGTAAACAGAACCGAACCCGGGTCACTGGAGCTGTGAGACTGTGGCAGTAAACAGAACCGAACCCAGGTCACTGGAGCTGTGAGACTGTGGCAGTCCCCAGAACCGAACCCGGGACACTGGAGCTGTGAGGCTGTGGCAGTAAACAGAACCGAACCCAGGTCACTGGAGCTGTGAGACTGTGGCAGTAAACAGAACCGAACCCAGGTCACTGGAGCGGTGAGACTGTGGCAGTAAACAGAACCGAACCCGGGTCACAGGAGCTGTGAGACTGTGGCAGTAAACAGAACCGAACCCAGGTCACTGGAGCTGTGAGACTGTGGCAGTAAACAGAACCGAACCCGGGACACTGGAGCTGTGAGACTGTGGCAGTAAACAGAACCGAACCCGGGACACTGGAGCTGTGAGACTGTGACAGTAAACAGAACCGAACCCAGGTCACTGGAGCTGTGAGACTGTGACAGTAAACAGAACCGAACCCAGGTCACTGGAGCTGTGAGACTGTGGCAGTAAACAGAACCGAACCCAGGTCACTGGAGCTGTGAGACTGTGGCAGTAAACAGAACCGAACCCGGGACACTGGAGCTGTGAGACTGTGGCAGTAAACAGAACTGAACCCGGGTCACTGGAGCTGTGAGACTGTGGCAGTAAACAGAACGAAACCCAGGTCACTGGAGCTGTGAGACTGTGGCAGTAAACAGAACCGAACCCAGGTCACTGGAGCTGTGAGACTGTGGCAGTAAACAGAACCGAACCCGGGACTCTGGAGCTGTGAGACTGTGGCAGTAAACAGAACTGAACCCGGGTCACTGGAGCTGTGAGACTGTGACAGTAAACAGAACCGAACCCGGGACACTGGAGCTGTGAGACTGTGGCAGTAAACAGAACTGAACCCGGGTCACTGGAGCTGTGAGACTGTGGCAGTAAACAGAACCGAACCCGGGAAACGGGAGGTGTGAGACTGTGGCAGTAAACAGAACCGAACCCGGGACACTGGAGCTGTGAGACTGTGGCAGTAAACAGAACCGAACCCAGGTCACTGGAGCTGTGAGACTGTGGCAGTAAACAGAACCGAACCCGGGACACTGGAGCTGTGAGACTGTGGCAGTAAACAGAACCGAACCCGGGTCACTGGAGCTGTGAGACTGTGGCAGTAAACAGAACCGAACCCGGGACACTGGAGCTGTGAGACTGTGGCAGTAAACAGAACCGAACCCGGGACACTGGAGCTGTGAGACTGTGGCAGTAAACAGAACTGAACCCGGGACACTGGAGCTGTGAGACTGTGGCAGTAAACAGAACCGAACCCAGGTCACTGGAGCTGTGAGACTGTGGCAGTAAACAGAACCGAACTCGGGACACTGGAGCTGTGAGACTGTGGCAGTAAACAGAACCGAACCGGGGACACTGGAGCTGTGAGACTGTGGCAGTAAACAGAACCGAACCCGGGTCACTGGAGCTGTGAGACTGTGGCAGTAAACAGAACCGAACCCAGGTCACTGGAGCTGTGACACTGTGGCATTAAACAGAACCGAAACCGGGTCACTGGAGCTGTGTGACTGTGGCAGTCCCCAGAACCGAACCCAGGACACTGGAGCTGTGAGACTGTGGCAGTAAACAGAACCGAACACGGGACACTGGAGCTGTGAGACTGTGGCAGTAAACAGAACCGAACCCAGGACACTGGAGCTGTGAGACTGTGACAGTAAACAGAACCGAACCCGGGACACTGGAGCTGTGAGACTGTGGCAGTAAACAGAACCGAACCCGGGACACTGGAGCTGTGAGACTGTGGCAGTAAACAGAACCAAACCCAGGACACTGGAGCTGTGAGACTGTGACAGTAAACAGAACCGAACCCGGGACACTGGAGCTGTGAGACTGTGGCAGTAAACAGAACCGAACCCGGGACACTGGAGCTGTGAGACTGTGGCAGTAAACAGAACCGAACCCAGGACACTGGAGCTGTGAGACTGTGACAGTAAACAGAACCGAACCCGGGACACTGGAGCTGTGAGACTGTGGCAGTTAGCAGAACCGAACCCGGTCACTGGAGCTGTGAGACTGTGGCAGTAAACAGAACCGAACCCGGGTCACTGGAGCTGTGAGACTGTGGCAGTAAACAGAACCGAACCCGGGACACTGGAGCTGTGAGACTGTGGCAGTAAACAGAACCGAACCCAGGTCACTGGAGCTGTGAGACTGTGGCAGTAAACAGAACCGAACCCGGGTCACTGGAGCTGTGAGACTGTGGCAGTAAACAGAACCGAACCCAGGTCACTGGAGCTGTGAGACTGTGGCAGTAAACAGAACCGAACCCGGGTCACTGGAGCTGTGAGGCTGTGGCAGTAAACAGAACCGAACCCGGGTCACTGGAGCTGTGAGGCTGTGGCAGTAAACAGAACCGAACCCATGTCACTGGAGCTGTGAGAGTGTGGCAGTAAACAGAACCGAACCCGGGTCACCGGAGCTGTGAGACTGTGGCAGTAAACAGAACCGAACCCGGGTCACTGGATCTGTGAGACTGTGGCATTAAACAGAACCGAACCCGGGTCACCGGAGCTGTGAGACTGTGGCAGTAAACAGAACCGAACCCATGTCACTGGAGCTGTGAGACTGTGGCAGTAAACAGAACCGCACCCGGGTCACCGGAGCTGTGAGACTGTGGCAGTAAACAGAACCGAACCCGGGTCACTGGAGCTGTGAGACTGTGGCAGTAAACAGAACCGAACCCGGGTCACCGGAGCTGTGAGACTGTGGCAGTAAACAGAACCGAACCCGGGTCACTGGAGCTGTGAGACTGTGGCAGTAAACAGAACTGAACCCGGGTCACTGGAGCTGTGAGACTGTGGCAGTAAACAGAACCGAACCCGGGTCACTGGAGCTGTGAGACTGTGACAGTAAACAGAACCGAACCCAGGTCACTGGAGCTGTGAGGCTGTGGCAGTAAACAGAACCGAACCCGGGTCACTGGAGCTGTGAGACTGTGGCAGTAAACAGAACCGAACCCGGGTCACTGGAGCTGTGAGACTGTGGCAGTAAACAGAACCGAACCCAGGACACTGGAGCTGTGAGACTGTGGCAGTAAACAGAACCGAACCCAGGTCACTGGAGCTGTGAGACTGTGACAGTAAACAGAACCGAACCCAGGACACTGGAGCTGTGAGACTGTGGCAGTAAACAGAACCGAACCCAGGTCACTGGAGCTGTGAGACTGTGACAGTAAACAGAACCAAACCCGGGTCACTGGAGCTGTGAGACTGTGGCAGTAAACAGAACCGAACCCAGGTCACCGGAGCTGTGAGACTGTGGCAGTAAACAGAACCAAACGCGGGTCACTGGAGCTGTGAGACTGTGGCAGTAAACAGAACCGAACCCAGGTCACTGGAGCTGTGAGACTGTGGCAGTCCCCAGAACCGAACCCGGGACACTGGAGCTGTGAGGCTGTGGCAGTAAACAGAACCGACCCCAGGTCACTGGAGCTGTGAGACTGTGGCAGTAAACAGAACCGAACCCAGGTCACTGGAGCGGTGAGACTGTGGCAGTAAACAGAACCGAACCCGGGTCACTGGAGCTGTGAGACTGTGGCAGTAAACAGAACCGAACCCAGGTCACTGGAGCTGTGAGACTGTGACAGTAAACAGAACCGAACCCAGGTCACTGGAGCTGTGAGACTGTGGCGGTAAACAGAACCGAACCCAGGACACTGGAGCTGTGAGACTGTGGCAGTAAACAGAACCGAACCCAGGTCACTGGAGCTGTGAGGCTGTGGCAGTAAACAGAACCGAACCCGGGACACTGGAGCTGTGAGACTGTGGCAGTAAACAGAACCGAACCCAGGTCACTGGAGCTGTGAGACTGTGGCAGTAAACAGAACCGAACCCGGGACACTGGAGCTGTGAGACTGTGGCAGTAAACAGAACCGAACCCAGGTCACTGGAGCTGTGAGACTGTGGCAGTAAACAGAACCGAACCCAGGTCACTGGAGCTGTGAGACTGTGGCAGTAAACAGAACCGAACCCAGGTCACTGGAGCTGTGAGACTGTGGCAGTAAACAGAACCGAACCCAGGTCACTGGAGCTGTGAGACTGTGGCAGTAAACAGAACCGAACCCGGGTCACTGGAGCTGTGAGACTGTGGCAGTAAACAGAACTGAACCCGGGTCACTGGAGCTGTGAGACTGTGACAGTAAACAGAACCGAACCCGGGACACTGGAGCTGTGAGACTGTGGCAGTAAACAGAACTGAACCCGGGTCACTGGAGCTGTGAGACTGTGGCAGTAAACAGAACAGAACCCGGGACACTGGAGCTGTGAGACTGTGGCAGTAAACAGAACCGAACCCGGGACACTGGAGCTGTGAGACTGTGGCAGTAAACAGAACCGAACCCGTGTCACTGGAGCTGTGAGACTGTGGCGGTAAACAGAACCGAACCCAGGACACTGGAGCTGTGAGACTGTGGCAGTAAACAGAACCGAACCCGGGACACTGGAGCTGTGAGACTGTGGCAGTAAACAGAACTGAACCCGGGACAGTGGAGCTGTGAGACTGTGGCAGTAAACAGAACCGAACCCGGGACAGTGGAGCTGTGAGACTGTGGCAGTAAACAGAACCGAACCCAGGTCACTGGAGCTGTGAGACTGTGGCAGTAAACAGAACCGAACCCGGGACACTGGAGCTGTGAGACTGTGGCATTAAACAGAACCGAACCCGGGTCACTGGAGCTGTGTGACTGTGGCAGTCCCCAGAACCGAACCCAGGACACTGGAGCTGTGAGACTGTGGCAGTAAACAGAACTGAACCCGGGACAGTGGAGCTGTGAGACTGTGGCAGTAAACAGAACCGAACCCAGGTCACTGGAGCTGTGAGACTGTGGCAGTAAACAGAACCGAACCCGGGACACTGGAGCTGTGAGACTGTGGCAGTAAACAGAACCGAACCCGGGTCACTGGAGCTGTGTGACATTGGCAGTCCCCAGAACCGAACCCAGGACACTGGAGCTGTGAGACTGTGGCAGTAAACAGAACTGAACCCAGGACACTGGAGCTGTGAGACTGTGACAGTAAACAGAACCGAACCCGGGGCACTGGAGCTGTGAGACTGTGGCAGTAAACAGAACCGAACCCGGGACACTGGAGCTGTGAGACTGTGGCAGTAAACAGAACCGAACCCAGGACACTGGAGCTGTGAGACTGTGACAGTAAACAGAACCGAACCCGGGACACTGGAGCTGTGAGACTGTGGCAGTAAACAGAACCGAACCCTGGACACTGGAGCTGTGAGACTGTGACAGTAAACAGAACCGAACCCGGGTCACTGGAGCTGTGAGACTGTGGCAGTAAACAGAACCGAACCCGGGTCACTGGAGCTGTGAGACTGTGGCAGTAAACAGAACAGAACCCAGGACACTGGAGCTGTGAGACTGTGGCAGTAAACAGAACCGAACCCGGGACACTGGAGCTGTGAGACTGTGGCAGTAAACAGAACCGAATCCAGGACCCTGGAGCTGTGAGACTGTGACAGTAAACAGAACCGAACCCGGGACACTGGAGCTGTGAGACTGTGACAGTAAACAGAACCGAACCCGGGACACTGGAGCTGTGAGACTGTGGCAGTTAGCAGAACCGAACCCGGGTCACGGGAGCTGTGAGACTGTGGCAGTAAACAGAACCGAACCCGGATCACGGGAGCTGTGAGACTGTGGCAGTAAACAGAACCGAACCCGGGACACTGGAGCTGTGAGACTGTGGCAGTAAACAGAACCGAACCCGGGACACTGGAGCTGTGAGACTGTGGCAGTAAACAGAACCGAACCCGGGACACTGGAGCTGTGAGACTGTGGCAGTAAACAGAACTGAACCCGGGTCACTGGAGCTGTGAGACTGTGGCAGTAAACAGAACCGAACCCGGGTCACTGGAGCTGTGAGACTGTGGCAGTAAACAGAACCGAACCCGGGTCACCGGAGCTGTGAGACTGTGGCAGTAAACAGAACCGAACCCATGTCACTGGAGCTGTGAGACTGTGGCAGTAAACACAACCGAACCCAGGTCACTGGAGCTGTGAGACTGTGGCAGTAAACAGAACCGAACCCATGTCACTGGAGCTGTGAGACTGTGGCAGTAAACAGAACCGAACCCGGGTCACCGGAGCTGTGAGACTGTGGCAGTAAACAGAACTGAACCCGGGTCACTGGAGCTGTGAGACTGTGGCAGTAAACAGAACCGAACCCGGGTCACCGGAGCTGTGAGACTGTGGCAGTAAACAGAACCGAACCCGGGTCACCGGAGCTGTGAGACTGTGGCAGTAAACAGAACAGAACCCGGGTCACTGGAGCTGTGAGACTGTGGCAGTAAACAGAACTGAACCCGGGTCACTGGAGCTGTGAGACTGTGGCAGTAAACAGAACCGAACCCAGGTCACTGGAGCTGTGAGACTGTGACAGTAAACAGAACCGAACCCAGGTCACTGGAGCTGTGAGGCTGTGGCAGTAAACAGAACCGAACCCGGGTCACTGGAGCTGTGAGACTGTGGCAGTAAACAGAACTGAACCCAGGTCACTGGAGCTGTGAGGCTGTGGCAGCAAACAGAACCGAACCCAGGTCACTGGAGCTGTGAGACTGTGGCAGTAAACAGAACCGAACCCAGGTCACTGGAGCTGTGAGACTGTGACAGTAAACAGAACCGAACCCAGGACACTGGAGCTGTGAGACTGTGACAGTAAACAGAACCAAACCCGGGTCACTGGAGCTGTGAGACTGTGGCAGTAAACAGAACCGAACCCAGGTCACCGGAGCTGTGAGACTGTGGCAGTAAACAGAACCGAACCCGGGTCACTGGAGCTGTGAGACTGTGGCAGTAAACAGAACCGAACCCAGGACACTGGAGCTGTGAGACTGTGGCAGTAAACAGAACCAAACCCAGGTCACTGGAGCTGTGAGACTGTGGCAGTAAACAGAACCGAACCCGGGACACTGGAGCTGTGAGACTGTGGCAGTAAACAGAACCGAACCCAGGTCACTGGAGCTGTGAGACTGTGGCAGTAAACAGAACCGAACCCGGGTCACTGGAGCTGTGAGACTGTGGCAGTAAACAGAACCGAACCCAGGTCACTGGAGCAGTGAGACTGTGGCAGTAAACAGAACCGAACCCAGGTCACGGGAGCTGTGAGACTGTGGCAGTAAACAGAACCGAACCCAGGTCACTGGAGCTGTGAGACTGTGGCAGTCCCCAGAACCGAACCCGGGACACTGGAGCTGTGAGGCTGTGGCAGTAAACAGAACCGAACCCGGGACACTGGAGCTGTGAGACTGTGGCAGTAAACAGAACCGAACCCAGGTCACTGGAGCTGTGAGACTGTGGCAGTAAACAGAACCGAACCCGGGACACTGGAGCTGTGAGACTGTGGCAGTAAACAGAACCGAACCCGGGTCACTGGAGCTGTGAGACTGTGGCAGTAAACGGAACCGAACCCGGGACACTGGAGCTGTCAGACTGTGGCAGTAAACAGAACTGAACCCGGGTCACTGGAGCTGTGAGACTGTGGCAGTAAACAGAACCGAACCCAGGTCACTGGAGCTGTGAGACTGTGACAGTAAACAGAACCGAACCCGGGACACTGGAGCTGTGAGACTGTGGCAGTAAACAGAACTGAACCCGGGTCACTGGAGCTGTGAGACTGTGACAGTAAACAGAACCGAACCCAGGTCACTGGAGCTGTGAGACTGTGGCAGTAAACAGAACCGAACCCGGGACACTGGAGCTGTGAGACTGTGGCAGTAAACAGAACTGAACCCGGGTCACTGGAGCTGTGAGACTGTGGCAGTAAACAGAACCGAACCCAGGTCACTGGAGCTGTGAGGCTGTGGCAGTAAACAGAACCGAACCCGGGTCACTGGAGCTGTGAGACTGTGGCAGTAAACAGAACCGAACCCAGGTCACTGGAGCTGTGAGACTGTGGCAGTAAACAGAACCGAACCCAGGTCACTGGAGCTGTGAGACTGTGGCAGTAAACAGAACCGAACCCAGGTCACTGGAGCTGTGAGACTGTGGCAGTAAACAGAACCGAACCCAGGTCACTGGAGCTGTGAGACTGTGGCAGTAAACAGAACGGAACCCAGGTCACTGGAGCTGTGAGACTGTGGCAGTAAACAGAACCGAACCCAGGTCACTGGAGCTGTGAGACTGTGGCAGTAAACAGAACCGAACCCAGGTCACTGGAGCTGTGAGACTGTGGCAGTAAACGGAACCGAACCCAGGTCACTGGAGCTGTGAGACTGTGGCAGTAAACAGAACCGAACCCGGGACACTGGAGCTGTGAGACTGTGGCAGTAAACAGAACTGAACCCGGGTCACTGGAGCTGTGAGACTGTGACAGTAAACAGAACCGAACCCGGGACACTGGAGCTGTGAGACTGTGGCAGTAAACAGAACTGAACCCAGGACACTGGAGCTGTGAGACTGTGGCAGTAAACAGAACCGAACCCAGGACACTGGAGCTGTGAGACTGTGGCAGTAAACAGAACCGAACCCGGGACACTGGAGGTGTGAGACTGTGGCAGTAAACAGAACCGAACCCAGGACACTGGAGCTGTGAGACTGTGACAGTAAACAGAACCAAACCCGGGTCACTGGAGCTGTGAGACTGTGGCAGTAAACAGAACCGAACCCAGGTCACCGGAGCTGTGAGACTGTGGCAGTAAACAGAACCGAACCCGGGTCACTGGAGCTGTGAGACTGTGGCAGTAAACAGAACCGAACCCGGGACACTGGAGCTGTGAGACTGTGGCAGTAAACAGAACTGAACCCGGGACACTGGAGCTGTGAGACTGTGGCAGTAAACAGAACTGAACCCAGGTCACTGGAGCTGTGAGACTGTGGCAGTAAACAGAACTGAACCCAGGACACTGGAGCTGTGAGACTGTGGCAGTAAACAGAACTGAACCCAGGACACTGGAGCTGTGAGACTGTGGCAGTAAACAGAACCGAACCCAGGACACTGGAGCTGTGAGACTGTGGCATTAAACAGAACCGAACCCGGGACACTGGAGGTGTGAGACTGTGGCAGTAAACAGAACCGAACCCAGGACACTGGAGCTGTGAGACTGTGACAGTAAACAGAACCAAACCCGGGTCACTGGAGCTGTGAGACTGTGGCAGTAAACAGAACCGAACCCAGGTCACCGGAGCTGTGAGACTGTGGCAGTAAACAGAACCGAACCCGGGTCACTGGAGCTGTGAGACTGTGGCAGTAAACAGAACCGAACCCAGGTCACTGGAGCGGTGAGACTGTGGCAGTAAACAGAACCGAACCCGGGTCACTGGAGCTGTGAGACTGTGGCAGTAAACAGAACCGAACCCAGGTCACTGGAGCTGTGAGACTGTGGCAGTAAACAGAACCGAACCCAGGTCACTGGAGCTGTGAGACTGTGGCAGTAAACAGAACCGAACCCGGGACACTGGAGCTGTGAGACTGTGGCAGTAAACAGAACTGAACCCGGGTCACTGGAGCTGTGAGACTGTGACAGTAAACAGAACCGAACCCAGGTCACTGGAGCTGTGAGACTGTGGCAGTAAACAGAACCGAACCCAGGTCACTGGAGCTGTGAGACTGTGGCAGTAAACAGAACCGAACCCAGGTCACTGGAGCTGTGAGACTGTGGCAGTAAACAGAACCGAACCCGGGACACTGGAGCTGTGAGACTGTGGCAGTAAACAGAACTGAACCCGGGACACTGGAGCTGTGAGACTGTGGCAGTAAACAGAACTGAACCCAGGTCACTGGAGCTGTGAGACTGTGGCAGTAAACAGAACTGAACCCAGGACACTGGAGCTGTGAGACTGTGGCAGTAAACAGAACTGAACCCAGGACACTGGAGCTGTGAGACTGTGGCAGTAAACAGAACCGAACCCAGGACACTGGAGCTGTGAGACTGTGGCATTAAACAGAACCGAACCCGGGACACTGGAGGTGTGAGACTGTGGCAGTAAACAGAACCGAACCCAGGACACTGGAGCTGTGAGACTGTGACAGTAAACAGAACCAAACCCGGGTCACTGGAGCTGTGAGACTGTGGCAGTAAACAGAACCGAACCCAGGTCACCGGAGCTGTGAGACTGTGGCAGTAAACAGAACCGAACCCGGGTCACTGGAGCTGTGAGACTGTGGCAGTAAACAGAACCGAACCCAGGTCACTGGAGCGGTGAGACTGTGGCAGTAAACAGAACCGAACCCGGGTCACTGGAGCTGTGAGACTGTGGCAGTAAACAGAACCGAACCCAGGTCACTGGAGCTGTGAGACTGTGGCAGTAAACAGAACCGAACCCAGGTCACTGGAGCTGTGAGACTGTGGCAGTAAACAGAACCGAACCCGGGACACTGGAGCTGTGAGACTGTGGCAGTAAACAGAACTGAACCCGGGTCACTGGAGCTGTGAGACTGTGACAGTAAACAGAACCGAACCCAGGTCACTGGAGCTGTGAGACTGTGGCAGTAAACAGAACCGAACCCAGGTCACTGGAGCTGTGAGACTGTGGCAGTAAACAGAACCGAACCCAGGTCACTGGAGCTGTGAGACTGTGGCAGTAAACAGAACCGAACCCAGGTCACTGGAGCTGTGAGACTGTGGCAGTAAACAGAACCGAACCCAGGTCACTGGAGCTGTGAGACTGTGGCAGTAAACAGAACCGAACCCGGGACACTGGAGCTGTGAGACTGTGGCAGTAAACAGAACCGAACCCGGGACACTGGAGCTGTGAGACTGTGGGCAGTAAACAGAACTGAACCCGGGTCACTGGAGCTGTGAGACTGTGACAGTAAACAGAACCGAACCCGGGACACTGGAGCTGTGAGACTGTGGCAGTAAACAGAACTGAACCCGGGTCACTGGAGCTGTGAGACTGTGGCAGTAAACAGAACCGAACCCGGGACACTGGAGGTGTGAGACTGTGGCAGTAAACAGAACCGAACCCGGGACACTGGAGCTGTGAGACTGTGGCAGTAAACAGAACCGAACCCGGGTCACTGGAGCTGTGAGACTGTGGCAGTAAACAGAACCGAACCCGGGACACTGGAGCTGTGAGACTGTGGCAGTGAACAGAACCGAACCCGGGACACTGGAGCTGTGAGACTGTGGCAGTAAACAGAACCGAACCCGGGACACTGGAGCTGTGAGACTGTGGCAGTAAACAGAACCGAACCCAGGTCACTGGAGCTGTGAGACTGTGGCAGTAAACAGAACCGAACCCAGGTCACTGGAGCTGTGAGACTGTGGCAGTAAACAGAACCGAACCCGGGACACTGGAGCTGTGAGACTGTGGCAGTAAACAGAACCGAACCCGGGACACTGGAGCTGTGAGACTGTGGCAGTAAACAGAACCGAACCCGGGTCTTGGAGCTGTGAGACTGTGGCAGTAAACAGAACCGAACCCAGGTCACTGGAGCTGTGAGACTGTGGCAGTAAACAGAACCGAACCCGGGTCACTGGAGCTGTGTGACTGTGGCAGTCCCCAGAACCGAACCCAGGACACTGGAGCTGTGAGACTGTGACAGTAAACAGAACCGAACCCGGGACACTGGAGATGTGAGACTGTGGCAGAAAACAGAACCGAACCCGGGACACTGGAGCTGTGAGACTGTGGCAGTAAACATAACCGAACCCGGGACACTGGAGCTGTGAGACTGTGGCAGTAAACAGAACCGAACCCGGGACACTGGAGCTGTGAGACTGTGGCAGTAAACAGAACCGAACCCGGAACACTGGAGCTGTGAGACTGTGGCAGTAAACAGAACCGAACCCAGGACACTGGAGCTGTGAGACTGTGCAGTAAACAGAACCGAACCCGGGACACTGGAGCTGTGAGACTGTGGCAGTAAACAGAACCGAACCCAGGACACTGGAGCTGTGAGACTGTGGCAGTAAACAGAACCGAACCCAGGACACTGGAGCTGTGAGACTGTGGCAGTAAACAGAACCGAACCCAGGACACTGGAGCTGTGCGACTGTGACAGTAAACAGAACCGAACCCAGGTCACTGGAGCTGTAAGACTGTGACAGTAAACAGAACCGAACCCGGGACACTGGAGCTCTGAGACTGTGGCAGTAAACAGAACCGAACCCAGGACACTGGAGCTGTGAGACTGTGACAGTAAACAGAACCGAACCCGGGACACTGGAGCTGTGAGACTGTGGCAGTAAACAGAACAGAACCCGGGACACTGGAGCTGTGAGACTGTGGCAGTAAACAGAACCGAACCCGGGACACTGGAGCTGTGAGACTGTGGCAGTAAACAGAACCGAACCCGGGACACTGGAGCTGTGAGACTGTGGCAGTAAACAGAACCGAACCCGGGAGACTGGAGCTGTGAGACTGTGGCAGTAAACAGAACCAAACCCGGGAGACTGGAGCTGTGAGACTGTGGCAGTAAACAGAACAGAACCCTGGACACTGGAGCTGTGAGACCGCGGCAGTAAACAGAACCGAACCCGGGTCACGGGAGCTGTGAGACTGTGGCAGTAAACAGAACCGAACACGGGACACTGGAGCTGTGAGACTGTGGCAGTAAACAGAACTGAACCCAGGTCACTGGAGCTGTGAGACTGTGGCAGTAAACAGAACCGAACCCGGGACACTGGAGCTGTGAGACTGTGGCAGTGAGCAGAACCGAACCCGGGACACTGGAGCTGTGAGACTGTGGCAGTAAACAGAACCGAACCCAGGACACTGGAGCTGTGAGACTGTGGCAGTAAACAGAACTGAACCCGGGACACTGGAGCTGCGAGACTGTGGCAGTAAACAGAACCGAACCCGGGACACTGGAGCTGTGAGACTGTGACAGTAAACAGAACCGAACCCGGGACACTGGAGCTGTGAGACTGTGGCAGTTAGCAGAACCGAACCCGGGTCACTGGAGCTGTGAGACTGTGGCAGTAAACAGAACCGAACCCGGGTCACTGGAGCTGTGAGACTGTGGCAGTAAACAGAACCGAACCCGGGTCACGGGAGCTGTGAGACTGTGGCAGTAAACAGAACCGAACCCAGGTCACTGGAGCTGTGAGACTGTGGCAGTAAACAGAACCGAACCCGGGTTACTGGAGCTGTGAGACTGTGGCAGTAAACAGAACCGAACCCGGGACACTGGAGCTGTGAGACTGTGGCAGTAAACAGAACCGAACCCAGGTCACTGGAGCTGTGAGACTGTGGCAGTAAACAGAACCGAACCCAGGTCACTGGAGCTGTGAGACTGTGGCAGTAAACAGAACCGAACCCGGGTTACTGGAGCTGTGAGACTGTGGCAGTAAACAGAACCGAACCTGGGACACTGGAGCTGTGAGACTGTGGCAGTAAACAGAACCGAACCCAGGTCACTGGAGCTGTGAGACTGTGGCAGTAAAAGAACCGAACCTGGGTCACTGGAGCTGTGAGACTGTGGCAGTAAACAGAACCGAACCCATGTCACTGGAGCTGTGAGACTGTGGCAGTAAACAGAACCGAACCCGGGTCACCGGAGCTGTGAGACTGTGGCAGTAAACAGAACTGAACCCGGGTCACTGGAGCTGTGAGACTGTGGCAGTAAACAGAACCGAACCCAGGACACTGGAGCTGTGAGACTGTGGCAGTAAACAGAACAGAACCCGGGTCACTGGAGCTGTGAGACTTTGGCAGTAAACAGAACCGAACCCGGGTCACTGGAGCTGTGAGACTGTGGCAGTAAACAGAACCGAACCCGGGTCACTGGAGCTGTGAGACTGTGGCAGTAAACAGAACTGAACCCGGGTCACTGGAGCTGTGAGACTGTGGCAGTAAACAGAACCGAACCCAGGACACTGGAGCTGTGAGACTGTGGCAGTAAACAGAACTGAACCCGGGTCACTGGAGCTGTGAGACTGTGGCAGTAAACAGAACCGAACCCGGGTCACTGGAGCTGTGAGACTGTGGCAGTAAACAGAACCGAACCCAGGACACTGGAGCTGTGAGACTGTGGCAGTAAACAGAACCGAACCCGGGACACTGGAGCTGTGAGACTGTGGCAGTAAACAGAACCGAACCCAGGTCACTGGAGCTGTGAGACTGTGGCAGTAAACAGAACCGAACCCAGGTCACTGGAGCTGTGAGGATGTGGCAGTAAACAGAACCGAACCCAGGTCACTGGAGCTGTGAGGCTGTGGCAGTAAACAGAACCGAACCCGGGTCACTGGAGCTGTGAGACTGTGGCAGTAAACAGAACCGAACCCAGGACACTGGAGCTGTGAGACTGTGGCAGTAAACAGAACCGAACCCAGGACACTGGAGCTGTGAGACTGTGGCAGTAAACAGAACCGAACCCAGGACACTGGAGCTGTGAGACTGTGGCAGTAAACAGAACCGAACCCGGGACACTGGAGCTGTGAGACTGTGGCAGTCCCCAGAACCGAACCCAGGTCACTGGAGCTGTGAGACTGTGCAGTAAACAGAACCGAACCCGGGACACTGGAGCTGTGAGACTGTGGCAGTAAACAGAACCGAACCCAGGACACTGGAGCTGTGAGACTGTGGCAGTAAACAGAACCGAACCCAGGACACTGGAGCTGTGCGACTGTGACAGTAAACAGAACCGAACCCAGGTCACTGGAGCTGTAAGACTGTGACAGTAAACAGAACCGAACCCGGGACACTGGAGCTCTGAGACTGTGGCAGTAAACAGAACCGAACCCAGGACACTGGAGCTGTGAGACTGTGACAGTAAACAGAACCGAACCCGGGACACTGGAGCTGTGAGACTGTGGCAGTAAACAGAACAGAACCCGGGACACTGGAGCTGTGAGACTGTGGCAGTAAACAGAACCGAACCCGGGACACTGGAGCTGTGAGACTGTGGCAGTAAACAGAACCGAACCCGGGACACTGGAGCTGTGAGACTGTGGCAGTAAACAGAACCGAACCCGGGAGACTGGAGCTGTGAGACTGTGGCAGTAAACAGAACCAAACCCGGGAGACTGGAGCTGTGAGACTGTGGCAGTAAACAGAACAGAACCCTGGACACTGGAGCTGTGAGACCGCGGCAGTAAACAGAACCGAACCCGGGTCACGGGAGCTGTGAGACTGTGGCAGTAAACAGAACCGAACACGGGACACTGGAGCTGTGAGACTGTGGCAGTAAACAGAACTGAACCCAGGTCACTGGAGCTGTGAGACTGTGGCAGTAAACAGAACCGAACCCGGGACACTGGAGCTGTGAGACTGTGGCAGTGAGCAGAACCGAACCCGGGACACTGGAGCTGTGAGACTGTGGCAGTAAACAGAACCGAACCCAGGACACTGGAGCTGTGAGACTGTGGCAGTAAACAGAACTGAACCCGGGACACTGGAGCTGCGAGACTGTGGCAGTAAACAGAACCGAACCCGGGACACTGGAGCTGTGAGACTGTGACAGTAAACAGAACCGAACCCGGGACACTGGAGCTGTGAGACTGTGGCAGTTAGCAGAACCGAACCCGGGTCACTGGAGCTGTGAGACTGTGGCAGTAAACAGAACCGAACCCGGGTCACTGGAGCTGTGAGACTGTGGCAGTAAACAGAACCGAACCCGGGTCACGGGAGCTGTGAGACTGTGGCAGTAAACAGAACCGAACCCAGGTCACTGGAGCTGTGAGACTGTGGCAGTAAACAGAACCGAACCCGGGTTACTGGAGCTGTGAGACTGTGGCAGTAAACAGAACCGAACCCGGGACACTGGAGCTGTGAGACTGTGGCAGTAAACAGAACCGAACCCAGGTCACTGGAGCTGTGAGACTGTGGCAGTAAACAGAACCGAACCCAGGTCACTGGAGCTGTGAGACTGTGGCAGTAAACAGAACCGAACCCGGGTTACTGGAGCTGTGAGACTGTGGCAGTAAACAGAACCGAACCTGGGACACTGGAGCTGTGAGACTGTGGCAGTAAACAGAACCGAACCCAGGTCACTGGAGCTGTGAGACTGTGGCAGTAAAAGAACCGAACCTGGGTCACTGGAGCTGTGAGACTGTGGCAGTAAACAGAACCGAACCCATGTCACTGGAGCTGTGAGACTGTGGCAGTAAACAGAACCGAACCCGGGTCACCGGAGCTGTGAGACTGTGGCAGTAAACAGAACTGAACCCGGGTCACTGGAGCTGTGAGACTGTGGCAGTAAACAGAACCGAACCCAGGACACTGGAGCTGTGAGACTGTGGCAGTAAACAGAACAGAACCCGGGTCACTGGAGCTGTGAGACTTTGGCAGTAAACAGAACCGAACCCGGGTCACTGGAGCTGTGAGACTGTGGCAGTAAACAGAACCGAACCCGGGTCACTGGAGCTGTGAGACTGTGGCAGTAAACAGAACTGAACCCGGGTCACTGGAGCTGTGAGACTGTGGCAGTAAACAGAACCGAACCCAGGACACTGGAGCTGTGAGACTGTGGCAGTAAACAGAACTGAACCCGGGTCACTGGAGCTGTGAGACTGTGGCAGTAAACAGAACCGAACCCGGGTCACTGGAGCTGTGAGACTGTGGCAGTAAACAGAACCGAACCCAGGACACTGGAGCTGTGAGACTGTGGCAGTAAACAGAACCGAACCCGGGACACTGGAGCTGTGAGACTGTGGCAGTAAACAGAACCGAACCCAGGTCACTGGAGCTGTGAGACTGTGGCAGTAAACAGAACCGAACCCAGGTCACTGGAGCTGTGAGGATGTGGCAGTAAACAGAACCGAACCCAGGTCACTGGAGCTGTGAGGCTGTGGCAGTAAACAGAACCGAACCCGGGTCACTGGAGCTGTGAGACTGTGGCAGTAAACAGAACCGAACCCAGGACACTGGAGCTGTGAGACTGTGGCAGTAAACAGAACCGAACCCAGGACACTGGAGCTGTGAGACTGTGGCAGTAAACAGAACCGAACCCAGGACACTGGAGCTGTGAGACTGTGGCAGTAAACAGAACCGAACCCGGGACACTGGAGCTGTGAGACTGTGGCAGTCCCCAGAACCGAACCCAGGTCACTGGAGCTGTGAGACTGTGGCAGTAAACAGAACCGAACCCGGGTCACTGGAGCTGTGAGACTGTGGCAGTAAACAGAACCGAACCCGGGTCACTGGAGCAGTGAGACTGTGGCAGTAAACAGAACCGAACCCAGGTCACGGGAGCTGTGAGACTGTGGCAGTAAACAGAACCGAACCCAGGTCACTGGAGCTGTGAGACTGTGGCAGTAAACAGATCGAACCCAGGTCACTGGAGCTGTGAGACTGTGGCAGTAAACAGAACCGAACCCGGGACACTGGAGCTGTGAGACTGTGGCAGTAAACAGAACCGAACCCGGGACATTGGAGCTGTGAGACTGTGGCAGTAAACAGAACCGAACCCGGGTCACTGGAGCTGTGAGACTGTGGCAGTAAACAGAACCGAACCCGGGTCACTGGAGCTGTGAGACTGTGGCAGTAAACAGAACCGAACCCGGGACACTGGAGCTGTGAGACTGTGGCAGTAAACAGAACCGAACCCAGGTCACTGGAGCTGTGAGACTGTGGCAGTAAACAGAACCGAACCCAGGTCACTGGAGCTGTGAGACTGTGGCAGTAAACAGAACCGAACCCAGGTCACTGGAGCTGTGAGACTGTGGCAGTAAACAGAACCGAACCCGGGTCACTGGAGCTGTGAGGCTGTGGCAGTAAACAGAACCGAACCCAGGTCACTGGAGCTGTGAGACTGTGGCAGTAAACAGAACAGAACCCAGGTCACTGGAGCTGTGAGACTGTGGCAGTCCCCAGAACCGAACCCAGGACACTGGAGCTGTGAGACTGTGGCAGTAAACAGAACTGAACCCAGGACACTGGAGCTGTGAGACTGTGGCAGTAAACAGAACCGAACCCAGGACACTGGAGCTGTGAGACTGTGGCAGTAAACAGAACCGAACCCGGGACACTGGAGCTGTGAGACTGTGGCAGTAAACAGAACCGAACCCAGGTCACTGGAGCTCTGAGACTGTGGCAGTAAACAGAACCGAACCCGGGACACTGGAGCAGTGAGACTGTGGCAGTAAACAGAACTGAACCCGGGTCACGGGAGCTGTGAGACTGTGGCAGTAAACAGAACCGAACCCGGGTCACGGGAGCTGTGAGACTGTGGCAGTAAACAGAACTGAACCCGGGACACTGGAGCTGTGAGACTGTGGCAGTAAACAGAACCGAACCCGGGTCACGGGAGCTGTGAGACTGTGGCAGTAAACAGAACCGAACCCGGGACACTGGAGCTGTGAGACTGTGGCAGTAAACAGAACCGAACCCGGGTCACTGGAGCTGTGAGACTGTGGCAGTAAACAGAACCGAACCCGGGTCACTGGAGCTGTGAGACTGTGGCAGTAAACAGAACCGAACCCGGGTCACTGGAGCTGTGAGACTGTGGCAGTAAACAGAACCGAACCCGGGTCACTGGAGCTGTGAGACTGTGGCAGTAAACAGAACCGAACCCGGGTCACTGGAGCTGTGAGACTGTGGCAGTAAACAGAACCGAACCCAGGACACTGGAGCTGTGAGACTGTGGCAGTAAACAGAACCGAACCCAGGACACTGGAGCTGTGAGACTGTGGCAGTAAACAGAACTGAACCCAGATCACTGGAGCTGTGAGGCTGTGGCAGTTAACAGAACTGAACCCGGGACACTGGAGCTGTGAGACTGTGGCAGTAAACAGAACCGAACCCGGGTCACGGGAGCTGTGAGACTGTGGCAGTAAACAGAACAGAACCCGGGACACTGGAGCTGTGAGACTGTGGCAGTAAACAGAACCGAACCCGGGTCACGGGAGCTGTGAGACTGTGGCAGTAAACAGAACCGAACCCGGGACACTGGAGCTGTGAGACTGTGGCAGTAAACAGAACCGAACCCGGGTCACTGGAGCTGTGAGACTGTGGCAGTAAACAGAACCGAACCCAGGTCACTGGAGCTGTGAGACTGTGGCAGTAAACAGAACCGAACCCAGGTCACTGGAGCTGTGAGACTGTGGCAGTAAACAGAACCGAACCCAGGTCACTGGAGCTGTGAGACTGTGGCAGTAAACAGAACCGAACCCGGGTCACTGGAGCTGTGAGACTGTGGCAGTAAACAGAACTGAACCCGGGTCACTGGAGCTGTGAGACTGTGGCAGTAAACAGAACTGAACCCGGGACACTGGAGCTGTGAGACTGTGGCAGTAAACAGAACTAAACCCGGGACACTGGAGCTGTGAGACTGTGGCAGTAAACAGAACCGAACCCGGGACACTGGAGCTGTGAGACTGTGGCAGTAAACAGAACTGAACCCGGGACACTGGAGCTGTGAGACTGTGGCAGTAAACAGAACCGAACCCAGGTCACTGGAGCTGTGAGACTGTGGCAGTAAACAGAACCGAACCCAGGTCACTGGAGCTGTGAGACTGTGGCAGTAAACAGAACCGAACCCAGGTCACTGGAGCTGTGAGACTGTGGCAGTAAACAGAACCGAACCCAGGTCACTGGAGCTGTGAGACTGTGGCAGTAAACAGAACCGAACCCAGGACACTGGAGCTGTGAGACTGTGGCAGTAAACAGAACCGAACCCGGGTCACTGGAGCTGTGAGACTGTGGCAGTAAACAGAACTGAACCCGGGACACTGGAGCTGTGAGACTGTGGCAGTAAACAGAACCGAACCCAGGTCACTGAAGCTGTGAGGCTGTGGCAGTAAACAGAACTGAACCCAGGACACTGGAGCTGTGAGACTGTGGCAGTAAACAGAACCGAACCCAGGACACTGGAGCTGTGAGACTGTGGCAGTAAACAGAACCGAACCCAGGTCACTGGAGCTGTGAGACTGTGGCAGTAAACAGAACTGAACCCGGGTCACTGAAGCTGTGAGACTGTGGCAGTAAACAGAACCGAACCCAGGTCACTGGAGCTGTGAGACTGTGGCAGTAAACAGAACTGAACCCAGGACACTGGAGCTGTGAGACTGTGGCAGTAAACAGAACCGAACCCGGGACACTGGAGCTGTGAGACTGTGGCAGTAAACAGAACCGAACCCAGGTCACTGAAGCTGTGAGGCTGTGGCAGTAAACAGAACTGAACCCGGGACACTGGAGCTGTGAGACTGTGGCAGTAAACAGAACCGAACCCAGGTCACTGAAGCTGTGAGGCTGTGGCAGTAAACAGAACTGAACCCGGGACACTGGAGCTGTGAGACTGTGGCAGTAAACAGAACCGAACCCAGGTCACTGGAGCTGTGAGACTGTGGCAGTAAACAGAACTGAACCCGGGACACTGGAGCTGTGAGACTGTGGCAGTAAACAGAACCGAACCCAGGTCACTGGTGCTGTGAGACTGTGGCAGTAAACAGAACCGAACCCAGGTCACTGGAGCGGTGAGACTGTGGCAGTAAACAGAATCGAACCCGGGTCACTGGAGCTGTGAGACTGTGGCAGTAAACAGAACCGAACCCGGGACACTGGAGCTGTGAGACTGTGGCAGTAAACAGAACCGAACCCAGGTCACTGGAGCTGTGAGACTGTGGCAGTAAACAGAACCGAACCCAGGTCACTGGAGCTGTGAGACTGTGGCAGTAAACAGAACCGAACCCGGGTCACTGGAGCTGTGAGACTGTGGCAGTGAACAGAACCGAACCCGGGTCAATGGAGCTGTGAGACTGTGGCAGTAAACAGAACCGAACCCGGGACACTGGAGCTGTGAGACTGTGGCAGTAAACAGAACCGAACCCGGGTCACTGGAGCTGTGAGACTGTGGCAGTCCCCAGAACCGAACCCAGGTCACTGGAGCTGTGAGACTGTGGCAGTAAACAGAACCGAACCCAGGTCACTGGAGCGGTGAGACTGTGGCAGTAAACAGAACCGAACCCGGGTCACTGGAGCTGTGAGACTGAAGCAGTAAACAGAACCGAACCCGGGTCACTGGAGCTGTGAGACTGTGGCAGTAAACAGAACCGAACCCGGGACACTGGAGCTGTGAGACTGTGGCAGTGAACAGAACCGAACCCGGGACACTGGAGCTGTGAGACTGTGGCAGTAAACAGAACCGAACCCGGGACACTGGAGCTGTGAGACTGTGGCAGTAAACAGAACCGAACCCAGGTCACTGGAGCTGTGAGACTGTGGCAGTAAACAGAACCGAACCCAGGTCACTGGAGCTGTGAGACTGTGGCAGTAAACAGAACCGATCCCGGGACACTGGAGCTGTGAGACTGTGGCAGTAAACAGAACCGAACCCGGGACACTGGAGCTGTGAGACTGTGGCAGTAAACAGAACCGAACCCGGGTCACTGGAGCTGTGAGACTGTGGCAGTAAACAGAACCGAACCCAGGTCACTGGAGCTGTGAGACTGTGGCAGTAAACAGAACCGAACCCGGGTCACTGGAGCTGTGTAACTGTGGCAGTCCCCAGAACCGAACCCAGGACACTGGAGCTGTGAGACTGTGACAGTAAACAGAACCGAACCCGGGACACTGGAGCTATGAGACTGTGGCAGTAAACAGAACCGAACCCGGGACACTGGAGCTGTGAGACTGTGGCAGTAAACAGAACCGAACCCGGGACACTGGAGCTGTGAGACTGTGGCAGTAAACAGAACCGAACCCAGGACACTGGAGCTGTGAGACTGTGACAGTAAACAGAACCGAACCCGGGACACTGGAGCTGTGAGACTGTGGCAGTAAACAGAACCGAACCCAGGACACTGGAGCTGTGAGACTGTGGCAGTAAACAGAACCGAACACAGGACACTGGAGCTGTGAGACTGTGACAGTAAACAGAACCGAACCCAGGTCACTGGAGCTGAAAGACTGTGACAGTAAACAGAACCGAACCCGGGACACTGGAGCTGTGAGACTGTGGCAGTAAACAGAACCGAACCCAGGACACTGGAGCTGTGAGACTGTGACAGTAAACAGAACCGAACCCGGGACACTGGAGCTGTGAGACTGTGGCAGTAAACAGAACAGAACCCGGGACACTGGAGCTGTGAGACTGTGGCAGTAAACAGAACCGAACCCGGGACACTGGAGCTGTGAGACTGTGGCAGTAAACAGAACCGAACCCGGGACACTGGAGCTGTGAGACTGTGGCAGTAAACAGAACCGAACCCGGGAGACTGGAGCTGTGAGACTGTGGCAGTAAACAGAACCGAACCCGGGAGACTGGAGCTGTGAGACTGTGGCAGTAAACAGAACAGAACCCTGGACACTGGAGCTGTGAGACCGCGGCAGTAAACAGAACCGAACCCGGGTCACGGGAGCTGTGAGACTGTGGCAGTAAACAGAACCGAACCCGGGTCACTGGAGCTGTGAGACTGTGGCAGTAAACAGAACCGAACCCGGGACACTGGAGCTGCGAGACTGCGGCAGTAAACAGAACCGAACCCAGGACACTGGAGCTGTGAGACTGTGGCAGTAAACAGAACTGAACCCGGGACACTGGAGCTGCGAGACTGTGGCAGTAAACAGAACCGATCCCGGGACACTGGAGCTGTGAGACTGTGACAGTAAACAGAACCGAACCCGGGACACTGGAGCTGTGAGACTGTGCCAGTTAGCAGAACCGAACCCGGGTCACTGGAGCTGTGAGACTGTGGCAGTAAACAGAACCGAACCCATGTCACTGGAGCTGTGAGACTGTGGCAGTAAACAGAACCGAACCCGGGTCACGGGAGCTGTGAGACTGTGGCAGTAAACAGAACCGAACCCAGGTCACTGGAGCTGTGAGACTGTGGCAGTAAACAGAACCGAACCCGGGTTACTGGAGCTGTGAGACTGTGGCAGTAAACAGAACCGAACCCGGGACACTGGAGCTGTGAGACTGTGGCTGTAAACAGAACCGAACCCAGGTCACTGGAGCTGTGAGACTGTGGCAGTAAACAGAACCGAACCCGGGTTACTGGAGCTGTGAGACTGTGGCAGTAAACAGAACCGAACCCGGGACACTGGAGCTGTGAGACTGTGGCAGTAAACAGAACCGAACCCAGGTCACTGGAGCTGTGAGACTGTGGCAGTAAACAGAACCGAACCCGGGTCACTGGAGCTGTGAGACTGTGGCAGTAAACAGAACCGAACCCGGGACACTGGAGCTGTGAGACTGTGGCAGTAAACAGAACTGAACCCGGGTCACTGGAGCTGTGAGACTGTGGCAGTAAACAGAACCGAACCCAGGACACTGGAGCTGTGAGACTGTGGCAGTAAACAGAACAGAACCCGGGTCACTGGAGCTGTGAGACTGTGGCAGTAAACAGAACTGAACCCGGGTCACTGGAGCTGTGAGACTGTGGCAGTAAACAGAACCGAACCCGGGTCACTGGAGCTGTGAGACTGTGGCAGTAAACAGAACTGAACCCGGGTCACTGGAGCTGTGAGACTGTGCCAGTTAGCAGAACCGAACCCGGGTCACTGGAGCTGTGAGACTGTGGCAGTAAACAGAACCGAACCCATGTCACTGGAGCTGTGAGACTGTGGCAGTAAACAGAACCGAACCCGGGTCACGGGAGCTGTGAGACTGTGGCAGTAAACAGAACCGAACCCAGGTCACTGGAGCTGTGAGACTGTGGCAGTAAACAGAACCGAACCCGGGTTACTGGAGCTGTGAGACTGTGGCAGTAAACAGAACCGAACCCGGGACACTGGAGCTGTGAGACTGTGGCAGTAAACAGAACCGAACCCAGGTCACTGGAGCTGTGAGACTGTGGCAGTAAACAGAACCGAACCCGGGTTACTGGAGCTGTGAGACTGTGGCAGTAAACAGAACCGAACCCGGGACACTGGAGCTGTGAGACTGTGGCAGTAAACAGAACCGAACCCAGGTCACTGGAGCTGTGAGACTGTGGCAGTAAACAGAACCGAACCCGGGTCACTGGAGCTGTGAGACTGTGGCAGTAAACAGAACCGAACCCATGTCACTGGAGCTGTGAGACTGTGGCAGTAAACAGAACCGAACCCGGGTCACCGGAGCTGTGAGACTGTGGCAGTAAACAGAACTGAACCCGGGTCACTGGAGCTGTGAGACTGTGGCAGTAAACAGAACCGAACCCAGGACACTGGAGCTGTGAGACTGTGGCAGTAAACAGAACAGAACCCGGGTCACTGGAGCTGTGAGACTGTGGCAGTAAACAGAACCGAACCCGGGTCACTGGAGCTGTGAGACTGTGGCAGTAAACAGAACTGAACCCGGGTCACTGGAGCTGTGAGACTGTGGCAGTAAACAGAACCGAACCCGGGTCACTGGAGCTGTGAGACTGTGGCAGTAAACAGAACTGAACCCGGGTCACTGGAGCTGTGAGACTGTGGCAGTAAACAGAACTGAACCCGGGTCACTGGAGCGGTGAGACTGTGGCAGTAAACAGAACCGAACCCGGGTCACTGGAGCTGTGAGACTGTGGCAGTAAACAGAACCGAACCCGGGACACTGGAGCTGTGAGACTGTGGAAGTAAACAGAACAGAACCCGGGTCACTGGAGCTGTGAGACTGTGGCAGTAAACAGAACCGAACCCAGGACACTGGAGCTGTGAGACTGTGGCAGTAAACAGAACTGAACCCGGGTCACTGGAGCTGTGAGACTGTGGCAGTAAACAGAACCGAACCCAGGTCACTGGAGCTGTGAGACTGTGGCAGTAAACAGAACCGAACCCAGGACACTGGAGCTGTGAGACTGTGGCAGTAAACAGAACCGAACCCGGGACACTGGAGCTGTGAGACTGTGGCAGTAAACAGAACCGAACCCAGGTCACTGGAGCTGTGAGACTGTGGCAGTAAACAGAACCGAACCCAGGTCACTGGAGCTGTGAGGATGTGGCAGTAAACAGAACCGAACCCAGGTCACTGGAGCTGTGAGGCTGTGGCAGTAAACAGAACCGAACCCGGGTCACTGGAGCTGTGAGACTGTGGCAGTAAACAGAACCGAACCCAGGACACTGGAGCTGTGAGACTGTGGCAGTAAACAGAACCGAACCCAGGACACTGGAGCTGTGAGACTGTGGCAGTAAACAGAACCGAACCCAGGACACTGGAGCTGTGAGATTGTGGCAGTAAACAGAACCGAACCCGGGACACTGGAGCTGTGAGACTGTGGCAGTAAACAGAACCGAACCCAGGTCACTGGAGCTGTGAGACTGTGGCAGTAAACAGAACCGAACCCGGGTTACTGGAGCTGTGAGACTGTGGCAGTAAACAGAACCGAACCCAGGTCACTGGAGCAGTGAGACTGTGGCAGTAAACAGAACCGAACCCAGGTCACGGGAGCTGTGAGACTGTGGCAGTAAACAGAACCGAACCCAGGTCACTGGAGCTGTGAGACTGTGGCAGTCCCCAGAACCGAACCCGGGACACTGGAGCTGTGAGGCTGTGGCAGTAAACAGAACCGAACCCAGGTCACTGGAGCTGTGAGACTGTGGCAGTAAACAGAACCGAACCCGGGTCACTGGAGCTGTGAGACTGTGGCAGTAAACAGAACCGAACCCAGGACACTGGAGCTGTGAGACTGTGGCAGTAAACAGAACCGAACCCGGGACACTGGAGCTGTGAGACTGTGGCAGTAAACAGAACCGAACCCGGGTCACTGGAGCTGTGAGACTGTGGCAGTGAACAGAACCGAACCCGGGACACTGGAGCTGTGAGACTGTGGCAGTAAACAGAACCGAACCCGGGACACTGGAGCTGTGAGACTGTGGCAGTAAACAGAACCGAACCCGGGACACTGGAGCTGTGAGACTGTGGCAGTAAACAGAACCGAACCCGGGTCACTGGAGCTGTGAGACTGTGGCAGTAAACAGAACCGAACCCGGGACACTGGAGCTGTGAGACTGTGGCAGTAAACAGAACCGATCCCGGGACACTGGAGCTGTGAGACTGTGGCAGTAAACAGAACCGAACCCAGGTCACTGGAGCTGTGAGACTGTGGCAGTAAACAGAACCGATCCCGGGACACTGGAGCTGTGAGACTGTGGCAGTAAACAGAACCGAACCCGGGACACTGGAGCTGTGAGACTGTGGCAGTAAACAGAACCGAACCCGGGTCACTGGAGCTGTGAGACTTTGGCAGTAAACAGAACCGAACCCAGGTCACTGGAGCTGTGAGACTGTGGCAGTAAACAGAACCGAACCCGGGTCACTGGAGCTGTGTAACTGTGGCAGTCCCCAGAACCGAACCCAGGACACTGGAGCTGTGAGACTGTGACAGTAAACAGAACCGAACCCGGGACACTGGAGCTGTGAGACTGTGGCAGTAAACAGAACCGAACCCGGGACACTGGAGCTGTGAGACTGTGGCAGTAAACAGAACCGAACCCGGGACACTGGAGCTGTGAGACTGTGGCAGTAAACAGAACCGAACCCAGGACACTGGAGCTGTGAGACTGTGACAGTAAACAGAACCGAACCCGGGACACTGGAGCTGTGAGACTGTGGCAGTAAACAGAACCGAACCCAGGACACTGGAGCTGTGAGACTGTGGCAGTAAACAGAACCGAACCCAGGACACTGGAGCTGTGAGACTGTGACAGTAAAAAGAACCGAACCCAGGTCACTGGAGCTGTAAGGCTGTGACAGTAAACAGAACCGAACCCGGGACACTGGAGCTGTGAGACTGTGGCAGTAAACAGAACCGAACCCAGGACACTGGAGCTGTGAGACTGTGACAGTAAACAGAACCGAACCCGGGACACTGGAGCTGTGAGACTGTGGCAGTAAACAGAACAGAACCAGGGACACTGGAGCTGTGAGACTGTGGCAGTAAACAGAACCGAACCCGGGACACTGGAGCTGTGAGACTGTGGCAGTAAACAGAACAGAACCCGGGACACTGGAGCTGTGAGACTGTGGCAGTAAACAGAACCGAACCCGGGAGACTGGAGCTGTGAGACTGTGGCAGTAAACAGAACCGAACCCGGGAGACTGGAGCTGTGAGACTGTGGCAGTAAACAGAACAGAACCCTGGACACTGGAGCTGTGAGACCGCGGCAGTAAACAGAACCGAACCCGGGTCACGGGAGCTGTGAGACTGTGGCAGTAAACAGAACCGAACCCGGGTCACTGGAGCTGTGAGACTGTGGCAGTAAACAGAACCGAACCCGGGACACTGGAGCTGCGAGACTGTGGCAGTAAACAGAACCGAACCCAGGACACTGGAGCTGTGAGACTGTGGCAGTAAACAGAACTGAACCCGGGACACTGGAGCTGCGAGACTGTGGCAGTAAACAGAACCGAACCCGGGACACTGGAGCTGTGAGACTGTGACAGTAAACAGAACCGAACCCGGGACACTGGAGCTGTGAGACTGTGCCAGTTAGCAGAACCGAACCCGGGTCACTGGAGCTGTGAGACTGTGGCAGTAAACAGAACCGAACCCATGTCACTGGAGCTGTGAGACTGTGGCAGTAAACAGAACCGAACCCGGGTCACGGGAGCTGTGAGACTGTGGCAGTAAACAGAACCGAACCCAGGTCACTGGAGCTGTGAGACTGTGGCAGTAAACAGAACCGAACCCGGGTTACTGGAGCTGTGAGACTGTGGCAGTAAACAGAACCGAACCCGGGACACTGGAGCTGTGAGACTGTGGCAGTAAACAGAACCGAACCCAGGTCACTGGAGCTGTGAGACTGTGGCAGTAAACAGAACCGAACCCAGGTCACTGGAGCTGTGAGACTGTGGCAGTAAACAGAACCGAACCCGGGTTACTGGAGCTGTGAGACTGTGGCAGTAAACAGAACCGAACCCGGGACACTGGAGCTGTGAGACTGTGGCAGTAAACAGAACCGAACCCAGGTCACTGGAGCTGTGAGACTGTGGCAGTAAACAGAACCGAACCCGGGTCACTGGAGCTGTGAGACTGTGGCAGTAAACAGAACCGAACCCATGTCACTGGAGCTGTGAGACTGTGGCAGTAAACAGAACCGAACCCGGGTCACCGGAGCTGTGAGACTGTGGCAGTAAACAGAACTGAACCCGGGTCACTGGAGCTGTGAGACTGTGGCAGTAAACAGAACCGAACCCAGGACACTGGAGCTGTGAGACTGTGGCAGTAAACAGAACAGAACCCGGGTCACTGGAGCTGTGAGACTGTGGCAGTAAACAGAACCGAACCCGGGTCACTGGAGCTGTGAGACTGTGGCAGTAAACAGAACTGAACCCGGGTCACTGGAGCTGTGAGACTGTGGCAGTAAACAGAACCGAACCCGGGTCACTGGAGCTGTGAGACTGTGGCAGTAAACAGAACTGAACCCGGGTCACTGGAGCTGTGAGACTGTGGCAGTAAACAGAACTTAACCCGGGTCACTGGAGCGGTGAGACTGTGGCAGTAAACAGAACCGAACCCGGGTCACTGGAGCTGTGAGACTGTGGCAGTAAACAGAACCGAACCCGGGACACTGGAGCTGTGAGACTGTGGCAGTAAACAGAACAGAACCCGGGTCACTGGAGCTGTGAGACTGTGGCAGTAAACAGAACCGAACCCAGGACACTGGAGCTGTGAGACTGTGGCAGTAAACAGAACTGAACCCGGGTCACTGGAGCTCTGAGACTGTGGCAGTAAACAGAACCGAACCCAGGTCACTGGAGCTGTGAGACTGTGGCAGTAAACAGAACCGAACCCAGGACACTGGAGCTGTGAGACTGTGGCAGTAAACAGAACCGAACCCGGGACACTGGAGCTGTGAGACTGTGGCAGTAAACAGAACCGAACCCAGGTCACTGGAGCTGTGAGACTGTGGCAGTAAACAGAACCGAACCCAGGTCACTGGAGCTGTGAGGATGTGGCAGTAAACAGAACCGAACCCAGGTCACTGGAGCTGTGAGGCTGTGGCAGTAAACAGAACCGAACCCGGGTCACTGGAGCTGTGAGACTGTGGCAGTAAACAGAACCGAACCCGGGACACTGGAGCTGTGAGACTGTGGCAGTAAACAGAACCGAACCCAGGACACTGGAGCTGTGAGACTGTGGCAGTAAACAGAACCGAACCCAGGACACTGGAGCTGTGAGACTGTGGCAGTAAACAGAACCGAACCCGGGACACTGGAGCTGTGAGACTGTGGCAGTAAACAGAACCGAACCCAGGTCACTGGAGCTGTGAGACTGTGGCAGTAAACAGAACCGAACCCGGGTCACTGGAGCTGTGAGACTGTGGCAGTAAACAGAACCGAACCCAGGTCACTGGAGCAGTGAGACTGTGGCAGTAAACAGAACCGAACCCAGGTCACTGGAGCTGTGAGACTGTGGCAGTAAACAGAACCGAACCCGGGACACTGGAGCTGTGAGACTGTGGCAGTAAACAGAACCGAACCCAGGTCACTGAAGCTGTGAGACTGTGGCAGTAAACAGAACCGAACCCGGGACACTGGAGCTGTGAGACTGTGGCAGTAAACAGAACCGAACCCGGGACACTGGAGCTGTGAGACTGTGGCAGTAAACAGAACCGAACCCAGGTCACTGGAGCTGTGAGACTGTGGCAGTCCCCAGAACCGAACCCGGGACACTGGAGCTGTGAGGCTGTGGCAGTAAACAGAACCGAACCCAGGTCACTGGAGCTGTGAGACTGTGGCAGTAAACAGAACCGAACCCGGGTCACTGGAGCTGTGAGACTGTGGCAGTAAACAGAACCGAACCCAGGACACTGGAGCTGTGAGACTGTGGCAGTAAACAGAACTGAACCCGGGACACTGGAGCTGTGAGACTGTGGCAGTAAACAGAACCGAACCCGGGTCACTGGAGCTGTGAGACTGTGGCAGTAAACAGAACCGAACCCAGGACACTGGAGCTGTGAGACTGTGGCAGTAAACAGAACCGAACCCAGGACACTGGAGCTGTGAGACTGTGGCAGTAAACAGAACCGAACCCAGGACACTGGAGCTGTGAGACTGTGGCAGTAAACAGAACCGAACCCGGGACACTGGAGCTGTGAGACTGTGGCAGTAAACAGAACCGAACCCAGGTCACTGGAGCTGTGAGACTGTGGCAGTAAACAGAACCGAACCCAGGTCACTGGAGCTGTGAGACTGTGGCAGTAAACAGAACTGAACCCAGGACACTGGAGCTGTGAGACTGTGGCAGTAAACAGAACCGAACCCGGGACACTGGAGCTGTGAGACTGTGGCAGTAAACAGAACCGAACCCGGGACACTGGAGCTGTGAGACTGTGGCAGTAAACAGAACCGAACCCGTGACACTGGAGCTGTGAGACTCTGGCAGTAAACAGAACCGAACCCAGGTCACTGGAGCTGTGAGACTGTGGCAGTAAACAGAACTGAACCCAGGTCACTGGAGCTGTGAGACTGTGGCAGTAAACAGAACTGAACCCAGGTCACTGAAGCTGTGAGACTGTGGCAGTAAACAGAACCGAACCCGGGTCACTGGAGCTGTGAGACTGTGGCAGTAAACAGAACCGAACCCGGGTCACTGGAGCTGTGAGACTGTGGCAGTAAACAGAACCGAACCCGGGTCACTGGAGCTGTGAGACTGTGGCAGTAAACAGAACCGAACCCAGGACACTGGAGCTGTGAGACTGTGGCAGTAAACAGAACTGAACCCAGGACACTGGAGCTGTGAGACTGTGGCAGTAAACAGAACCGAACCCGGGTCACTGGAGCTGTGAGACTGTGGCAGTAAACAGAACCGAACCCAGGACACTGGAGCTGTGAGACTGTGGCAGTAAACAGAACTGAACCCAGGACACTGGAGCTGTGAGACTGTGGCAGTAAACAGAACCGAACCCGGGTCACTGGAGCTGTGAGACTGTGGCAGTAAACAGAACCGAACCCAGGACACTGGAGCTGTGAGACTGTGGCAGTAAACAGAACTGAACCCAGGACACTGGAGCTGTGAGACTGTGGCAGTAAACAGAACCGAACCCGGGACACTGGAGCTGTGAGACTGTGGCAGTAAACAGAACCGAACCCGGGTCACTGGAGCTGTGAGACTGTGGCAGTAAATAGAACCGAACCCAGGTCACTGGAGCTGTGAGACTGTGGCAGTAAACAGAACCGAACCCGGGTCACTGGAGCTGTGTAACTGTGGCAGTCCCCAGAACCGAACCCAGGACACTGGAGCTGTGAGACTGTGACAGTAAACAGAACCGAACCCGGGACACTGGAGCTGTGAGACTGTGGCAGTAAACAGAACCGAACCCGGGACACTGGAGCTGTGAGACTGTGGCAGTAAACAGAACCGAACCCGGGACACTGGAGCTGTGAGACTGTGGCAGTAAACAGAACCGAACCCAGGACACTGGAGCTGTGAGACTGTGACAGTAAACAGAACCGAACCCGGGACACTGGAGCTGTGAGACTGTGGCAGTAAACAGAACCGAACCCAGGACACTGGAGCTGTGAGACTGTGACAGTAAACAGAACCGAACCCAGGTCACTGGAGCTGTAAGACTGTGACAGTAAACAGAACCGAACCCGGGACACTGGAGCTGTGAGACTGTGGCAGTAAACAGAACCGAACCCAGGACACTGGAGCTGTGAGACTGAGACAGTAAACAGAACCGAACCCGGGACACTGGAGCTGTGAGACTGTGGCAGTAAACAGAACAGAACCCGGGACACTGGAGCTGTGAGACTGTGGCAGTAAACAGAACCGAACCCGGGACACTGGAGCTGTGAGACTGTGGCAGTAAACAGAACCGAACCCGGGACACTGGAGCTGTGAGACTGTGGCAGTAAACAGAACCGAACCCGGGAGACTGGAGCTGTGAGACTGTGGCAGTAAACAGAACCGAACCCGGGAGACTGGAGCTGTGAGACTGTGGCAGTAAACAGAACAGAACCCTGGACACTGGAGCTGTGAGACCGCGGCAGTAAACAGAACCGAACCCGGGTCACGGGAGCTGTGAGACTGTGGCAGTAAACAGAACCGAACCCGGGACACTGGAGCTGCGAGACTGTGGCAGTAAACAGAACCGAACCCAGGACACTGGAGCTGTGAGACTGTGACAGTAAACAGAACCGAACCCGGGACACTGGAGCTGTGAGACTGTGGCAGTTAGCAGAACCGAACCCGGGTCACTGGAGCTGTGAGACTGTGGCAGTAAACAGAACCGAACCCATGTCACTGGAGCTGTGAGACTGTGGCAGTAAACAGAACCGAACCCGGGTCACGGGAGCTGTGAGACTGTGGCAGTAAACAGAACCGAACCCAGGTCACTGGAGCTGTGAGACTGTGGCAGTAAACAGAACCGAACCCGGGTTACTGGAGCTGTGAGACTGTGGCAGTAAACAGAACCGAACCCGGGACACTGGAGCTGTGAGACTGTGGCAGTAAACAGAACCGAACCCAGGTCACTGGAGCTGTGAGACTGTGGCAGTAAACAGAACCGAACCCGGGTTACTGGAGCTGTGAGACTGTGGCAGTAAACAGAACCGAACCTGGGACACTGGAGCTGTGAGACTGTGGCAGTAAACAGAACCGAACCCAGGTCACTGGAGCTGTGAGACTGTGGCAGTAAACAGAACCGAACCCGGGTCACTGGAGCTGTGAGACTGTGGCAGTAAACAGAACCGAACCCATGTCACTGGAGCTGTGAGACTGTGGCAGTAAACAGAACCGAACCCGGGTCACCGGAGCTGTGAGACTGTGGCAGTAAACAGAACCGAACCCGGGTCACTGGAGCTGTGAGACTGTGGCAGTAAACAGAACCGAACCCAGGACACTGGAGCTGTGAGACTGTGGCAGTAAACAGAACCGAACCCAGGTCACTGGAGCTGTGAGACTGTGGCAGTAAACAGAACCGAACCCGGGTCACTGGAGCTGTGAGACTGTGGCAGTAAACAGAACTGAACCCGGGTCACTGGAGCTGTGAGACTGTGGCAGTAAACAGAACCGAACCCGGGTCACTGGAGCTGTGAGACTGTGGCAGTAAACAGAACTGAACCCGGGTCACTGGAGCTGTGAGACTGTGGCAGTAAACAGAACTGAACCCGGGTCACTGGAGCGGTGAGACTGTGGCAGTAAACAGAACCGAAGCCGGGTCACTGGAGCTGTGAGACTGTGGCAGTAAACAGAACCGAACCCAGGACACTGGAGCTGTGAGACTGTGGCAGTAAACAGAACCGAACCCGGGACACTGGAGCTGTGAGACTGTGGCAGTAAACAGAACAGAACCCGGGTCACTGGAGCTGTGAGACTGTGGCAGTAAACAGAACCGAACCCAGGACACTGGAGCTGTGAGACTGTGGCAGTAAACAGAACTGAACCCGGGTCACTGGAGCTGTGAGACTGTGGCAGTAAACAGAACCGAACCCAGGTCACTGGAGCTGTGAGACTGTGGCAGTAAACAGAACCGAACCCAGGACACTGGAGCTGTGAGACTGTGGCAGTAAACAGAACCGAACCCGGGACACTGGAGCTGTGAGACTGTGGCAGGAAACAGAACCAAACCCAGGTCACTGGAGCTGTGAGACTGTGGCAGTAAACAGAACCGAACCCAGGACACTGGAGCTGTGAGACTGTGACAGTAAACAGAACCGAACCCAGGTCACTGGAGCTGTAAGGCTGTGACAGTAAACAGAACCGAACCCGGGACACTGGAGCTGTGAGACTGTGGCAGTAAACAGAACCGAACCCAGGACACTGGAGCTGTGAGACTGTGACAGTAAACAGAACCGAACCCGGGACACTGGAGCTGTGAGACTGTGGCAGTAAACAGAACAGAACCAGGGACACTGGAGCTGTGAGACTGTGGCAGTAAACAGAACTGAACCCGGGTCACTGGAGCTGTGAGACTGTGGCAGTAAACAGAACTGAACCCGGGTCACTGGAGCGGTGAGACTGTGGCAGTAAACAGAACCGAAGCCGGGTCACTGGAGCTGTGAGACTGTGGCAGTAAACAGAACCGAACCCAGGACACTGGAGCTGTGAGACTGTGGCAGTAAACAGAACCGAACCCGGGACACTGGAGCTGTGAGACTGTGGCAGTAAACAGAACAGAACCCGGGTCACTGGAGCTGTGAGACTGTGGCAGTAAACAGAACCGAACCCAGGACACTGGAGCTGTGAGACTGTGGCAGTAAACAGAACTGAACCCGGGTCACTGGAGCTGTGAGACTGTGGCAGTAAACAGAACCGAACCCAGGTCACTGGAGCTGTGAGACTGTGGCAGTAAACAGAACCGAACCCAGGACACTGGAGCTGTGAGACTGTGGCAGTAAACAGAACCGAACCCGGGACACTGGAGCTGTGAGACTGTGGCAGGAAACAGAACCAAACCCAGGTCACTGGAGCTGTGAGACTGTGGCAGTAAACAGAACCGAACCCAGGACACTGGAGCTGTGAGACTGTGACAGTAAACAGAACCGAACCCAGGTCACTGGAGCTGTAAGGCTGTGACAGTAAACAGAACCGAACCCGGGACACTGGAGCTGTGAGACTGTGGCAGTAAACAGAACCGAACCCAGGACACTGGAGCTGTGAGACTGTGACAGTAAACAGAACCGAACCCGGGACACTGGAGCTGTGAGACTGTGGCAGTAAACAGAACAGAACCAGGGACACTGGAGCTGTGAGACTGTGGCAGTAAACAGAACCGAACCCGGGACACTGGAGCTGTGAGACTGTGGCAGTAAACAGAACAGAACCCGGGACACTGGAGCTGTGAGACTGTGGCAGTAAACAGAACCGAACCCGGGAGACTGGAGCTGTGAGACTGTGGCAGTAAACAGAACCGAACCCGGGAGACTGGAGCTGTGAGACTGTGGCAGTAAACAGAACAGAACCCTGGACACTGGAGCTGTGAGACCGCGGCAGTAAACAGAACCGAACCCGGGTCACGGGAGCTGTGAGACTGTGGCAGTAAACAGAACCGAACCCGGGTCACTGGAGCTGTGAGACTGTGGCAGTAAACAGAACCGAACCCGGGACACTGGAGCTGCGAGACTGTGGCAGTAAACAGAACCGAACCCAGGACACTGGAGCTGTGAGACTGTGGCAGTAAACAGAACTGAACCCGGGACACTGGAGCTGCGAGACTGTGGCAGTAAACAGAACCGAACCCGGGACACTGGAGCTGTGAGACTGTGACAGTAAACAGAACCGAACCCGGGACACTGGAGCTGTGAGACTGTGCCAGTTAGCAGAACCGAACCCGGGTCACTGGAGCTGTGAGACTGTGGCAGTAAACAGAACCGAACCCATGTCACTGGAGCTGTGAGACTGTGGCAGTAAACAGAACCGAACCCGGGTCACGGGAGCTGTGAGACTGTGGCAGTAAACAGAACCGAACCCAGGTCACTGGAGCTGTGAGACTGTGGCAGTAAACAGAACCGAACCCGGGTTACTGGAGCTGTGAGACTGTGGCAGTAAACAGAACCGAACCCGGGACACTGGAGCTGTGAGACTGTGGCAGTAAACAGAACCGAACCCAGGTCACTGGAGCTGTGAGACTGTGGCAGTAAACAGAACCGAACCCAGGTCACTGGAGCTGTGAGACTGTGGCAGTAAACAGAACCGAACCCGGGTTACTGGAGCTGTGAGACTGTGGCAGTAAACAGAACCGAACCCGGGACACTGGAGCTGTGAGACTGTGGCAGTAAACAGAACCGAACCCAGGTCACTGGAGCTGTGAGACTGTGGCAGTAAACAGAACCGAACCCGGGTCACTGGAGCTGTGAGACTGTGGCAGTAAACAGAACCGAACCCATGTCACTGGAGCTGTGAGACTGTGGCAGTAAACAGAACCGAACCCGGGTCACCGGAGCTGTGAGACTGTGGCAGTAAACAGAACTGAACCCGGGTCACTGGAGCTGTGAGACTGTGGCAGTAAACAGAACCGAACCCAGGACACTGGAGCTGTGAGACTGTGGCAGTAAACAGAACAGAACCCGGGTCACTGGAGCTGTGAGACTGTGGCAGTAAACAGAACCAAACCCGGGTCACTGGAGCTGTGAGACTGTGGCAGTAAACAGAACTGAACCCGGGTCACTGGAGCTGTGAGACTGTGGCAGTAAACAGAACCGAACCCGGGTCACTGGAGCTGTGAGACTGTGGCAGTAAACAGAACTGAACCCGGGTCACTGGAGCTGTGAGACTGTGGCAGTAAACAGAACTTAACCCGGGTCACTGGAGCGGTGAGACTGTGGCAGTAAACAGAACCGAACCCGGGTCACTGGAGCTGTGAGACTGTGGCAGTAAACAGAACCGAACCCGGGACACTGGAGCTGTGAGACTGTGGCAGTAAACAGAACAGAACCCGGGTCACTGGAGCTGTGAGACTGTGGCAGTAAACAGAACCGAACCCAGGACACTGGAGCTGTGAGACTGTGGCAGTAAACAGAACTGAACCCGGGTCACTGGAGCTCTGAGACTGTGGCAGTAAACAGAACCGAACCCAGGTCACTGGAGCTGTGAGACTGTGGCAGTAAACAGAACCGAACCCAGGACACTGGAGCTGTGAGACTGTGGCAGTAAACAGAACCGAACCCGGGACACTGGAGCTGTGAGACTGTGGCAGTAAACAGAACCGAACCCAGGTCACTGGAGCTGTGAGACTGTGGCAGTAAACAGAACCGAACCCAGGTATCTGGAGCTGTGAGGATGTGGCAGTAAACAGAACCGAACCCAGGTCACTGGAGCTGTGAGGCTGTGGCAGTAAACAGAACCGAACCCGGGTCACTGGAGCTGTGAGACTGTGGCAGTAAACAGAACCGAACCCGGGACACTGGAGCTGTGAGACTGTGGCAGTAAACAGAACCGAACCCAGGACACTGGAGCTGTGAGACTGTGGCAGTAAACAGAACCGAACCCAGGACACTGGAGCTGTGAGACTGTGGCAGTAAACAGAACCGAACCCGGGACACTGGAGCTGTGAGACTGTGGCAGTAAACAGAACCGAACCCAGGTCACTGGAGCTGTGAGACTGTGGCAGTAAACAGAACCGAACCCGGGTCACTGGAGCTGTGAGACTGTGGCAGTAAACAGAACCGAACCCAGGTCACTGGAGCAGTGAGACTGTGGCAGTAAACAGAACCGAACCCAGGTCACTGGAGCTGTGAGACTGTGGCAGTAAACAGAACCGAACCCGGGACACTGGAGCTGTGAGACTGTGGCAGTAAACAGAACCGAACCCAGGTCACTGAAGCTGTGAGACTGTGGCAGTAAACAGAACCGAACCCGGGACACTGGAGCTGTGAGACTGTGGCAGTAAACAGAACCGAACCCGGGACACTGGAGCTGTGAGACTGTGGCAGTAAACAGAACCGAACCCAGGTCACTGGAGCTGTGAGACTGTGGCAGTCCCCAGAACCGAACCCGGGACACTGGAGCTGTGAGGCTGTGGCAGTAAACAGAACCGAACCCAGGTCACTGGAGCTGTGAGACTGTGGCAGTAAACAGAACCGAACCCGGGTCACTGGAGCTGTGAGACTGTGGCAGTAAACAGAACCGAACCCAGGACACTGGAGCTGTGAGACTGTGGCAGTAAACAGAACTGAACCCGGGACACTGGAGCTGTGAGACTGTGGCAGTAAACAGAACCGAACCCGGGTCACTGGAGCTGTGAGACTGTGGCAGTAAACAGAACCGAACCCAGGACACTGGAGCTGTGAGACTGTGGCAGTAAACAGAACCGAACCCAGGACACTGGAGCTGTGAGACTGTGGCAGTAAACAGAACCGAACCCAGGACACTGGAGCTGAGAGACTGTGGCAGTAAACAGAACCGAACCCGGGACACTGGAGCTGTGAGACTGTGGCAGTAAACAGAACCGAACCCAGGTCACTGGAGCTGTGAGACTGTGGCAGTAAACAGAACCGAACCCAGGTCACTGGAGCTGTGAGACTGTGGCAGTAAACAGAACTGAACCCAGGACACTGGAGCTGTGAGACTGTGGCAGTAAACAGAACCGAACCCGGGACACTGGAGCTGTGAGACTGTGGCAGTAAACAGAACCGAACCCGGGACACTGGAGCTGTGAGACTGTGGCAGTAAACAGAACCGAACCCGTGACACTGGAGCTGTGAGACTCTGGCAGTAAACAGAACCGAACCCAGGTCACTGGAGCTGTGAGACTGTGGCAGTAAACAGAACTGAACCCAGGTCACTGGAGCTGTGAGACTGTGGCAGTAAACAGAACTGAACCCAGGTCACTGAAGCTGTGAGACTGTGGCAGTAAACAGAACCGAACCCGGGTCACTGGAGCTGTGAGACTGTGGCAGTAAACAGAACCGAACCCGGGTCACTGGAGCTGTGAGACTGTGGCAGTAAACAGAACCGAACCCGGGTCACTGGAGCTGTGAGACTGTGGCAGTAAACTGAACCGAACCCAGGACACTGGAGCTGTGAGACTGTGGCAGTAAACAGAACTGAACCCAGGACACTGGAGCTGTGAGACTGTGGCAGTAAACAGAACCGAACCCGGGTCACTGGAGCTGTGAGACTGTGGCAGTAAACAGAACCGAACCCAGGACACTGGAGCTGTGAGACTGTGGCAGTAAACAGAACTGAACCCAGGACACTGGAGCTGTGAGACTGTGGCAGTAAACAGAACCGAACCCGGGTCACTGGAGCTGTGAGACTGTGGCAGTAAACAGAACCGAACCCAGGACACTGGAGCTGTGAGACTGTGGCAGTAAACAGAACTGAACCCAGGACACTGGAGCTGTGAGACTGTGGCAGTAAACAGAACCGAACCCGGGACACTGGAGCTGTGAGACTGTGGCAGTAAACAGAACCGAACCCGGGTCACTGGAGCTGTGAGACTGTGGCAGTAAACAGAACCGAACCCAGGTCACTGGAGCTGTGAGACTGTGGCAGTAAACAGAACCGAACCCGGGTCACTGGAGCTGTGTAACTGTGGCAGTCCCCAGAACCGAACCCAGGACACTGGAGCTGTGAGACTGTGACAGTAAACAGAACCGAACCCGGGACACTGGAGCTGTGAGACTGTGGCAGTAAACAGAACCGAACCCGGGACACTGGAGCTGTGAGACTGTGGCAGTAAACAGAACCGAACCAGGGACACTGGAGCTGTGAGACTGTGGCAGTAAACAGAACCGAACCCAGGACACTGGAGCTGTGAGACTGTGACAGTAAACAGAACCGAACCCGGGACACTGGAGCTGTGAGACTGTGGCAGTAAACAGAACCGAACCCAGGACACTGGAGCTGTGAGACTGTGACAGTAAACAGAACCGAACCCAGGTCACTGGAGCTGTAAGACTGTGACAGTAAACAGAACCGAACCCGGGACACTGGAGCTGTGAGACTGTGGCAGTAAACAGAACCGAACCCAGGACACTGGAGCTGTGAGACTGAGACAGTAAACAGAACCGAACCCGGGACACTGGAGCTGTGAGACTGTGGCAGTAAACAGAACAGAACCCGGGACACTGGAGCTGTGAGACTGTGGCAGTAAACAGAACCGAACCCGGGACACTGGAGCTGTGAGACTGTGGCAGTAAACAGAACCGAACCCGGGACACTGGAGCTGTGAGACTGTGGCAGTAAACAGAACCGAACCCGGGAGACTGGAGCTGTGAGACTGTGGCAGTAAACAGAACCGAACCCGGGAGACTGGAGCTGTGAGACTGTGGCAGTAAACAGAACAGAACCCTGGACACTGGAGCTGTGAGACCGCGGCAGTAAACAGAACCGAACCCGGGTCACGGGAGCTGTGAGACTGTGGCAGTAAACAGAACCGAACCCGGGACACTGGAGCTGCGAGACTGTGGCAGTAAACAGAACCGAACCCAGGACACTGGAGCTGTGAGACTGTGACAGTAAACAGAACCGAACCCGGGACACTGGAGCTGTGAGACTGTGGCAGTTAGCAGAACCGAACCCGGGTCACTGGAGCTGTGAGACTGTGGCAGTAAACAGAACCGAACCCATGTCACTGGAGCTGTGAGACTGTGGCAGTAAACAGAACCGAACCCGGGTCACGGGAGCTGTGAGACTGTGGCAGTAAACAGAACCGAACCCAGGTCACTGGAGCTGTGAGACTGTGGCAGTAAACAGAACCGAACCCGGGTTTCTGGAGCTGTGAGACTGTGGCAGTAAACAGAACCGAACCCGGGACACTGGAGCTGTGAGACTGTGGCAGTAAACAGAACCGAACCCAGGTCACTGGAGCTGTGAGACTGTGGCAGTAAACAGAACCGAACCCGGGTTACTGGAGCTGTGAGACTGTGGCAGTAAACAGAACCGAACCTGGGACACTGGAGCTGTGAGACTGTGGCAGTAAACAGAACCGAACCCAGGTCACTGGAGCTGTGAGACTGTGGCAGTAAACAGAACCGAACCCGGGTCACTGGAGCTGTGAGACTGTGGCAGTAAACAGAACCGAACCCATGTCACTGGAGCTGTGAGACTGTGGCAGTAAACAGAACCGAACCCGGGTCACCGGAGCTGTGAGACTGTGGCAGTAAACAGAACCGAACCCGGGTCACTGGAGCTGTGAGACTGTGGCAGTAAACAGAACCGAACCCAGGACACTGGAGCTGTGAGACTGTGGCAGTAAACAGAACCGAACCCAGGTCACTGGAGCTGTGAGACTGTGGCAGTAAACAGAACCGAACCCGGGTCACTGGAGCTGTGAGACTGTGGCAGTAAACAGAACTGAACCCGGGTCACTGGAGCTGTGAGACTGTGGCAGTAAACAGAACCGAACCCGGGTCACTGGAGCTGTGAGACTGTGGCAGTAAACAGAACTGAACCCGGGTCACTGGAGCTGTGAGACTGTGGCAGTAAACAGAACCGAACCCGGGACACTGGAGCTGTGAGACTGTGGCAGTAAACAGAACAGAACCCGGGTCACTGGAGCTGTGAGACTGTGGCAGTAAACAGAACCGAACCCAGGACACTGGAGCTGTGAGACTGTGGCAGTAAACAGAACTGAACCCGGGTCACTGGAGCTGTGAGACTGTGGCAGTAAACAGAACCGAACCCAGGTCACTGGAGCTGTGAGACTGTGGCAGTAAACAGAACCGAACCCAGGACACTGGAGCTGTGAGACTGTGGCAGTAAACAGAACCGAACCCGGGACACTGGAGCTGTGAGACTGTGGCAGGAAACAGAACCAAACCCAGGTCACTGGAGCTGTGAGACTGTGGCAGTAAACAGAACCGAACCCAGGTCACTGGAGCTGTGAGGATGTGGCAGTAAACAGAACCGAACCCAGGTCACTGGAGCTGTGAGGCTGTGGCAGTATACAGAACCGAACCCGGGTCACTGGAGCTGTGAGACTGTGGCAGTAAACAGAACCGAACCCAGGACACTGCAGCTGTGAGACTGTGGCAGTAAACAGAACCGAACCCAGGACACTGGAGCTGTGAGACTGTGGCAGTAAACAGAACCGAACCCAGGACACTGGAGCTGTGAGACTGTGGCAGTAAACAGAACCGAACCCGGGACACTGGAGCTGTGAGACTGTGGCAGTAAACAGAACCGAACCCAGGTCACTGGAGCTGTGAGACTGTGGCAGTAAACAGAACCGAACCCGGGTCACTGGAGCTGTGAGACTGTGGCAGTAAACAGAACCGAACCCAGGTCACTGGAGCAGTGAGACTGTGGCAGTAAACAGAACCGAACCCAGGTCACGGGAGCTGTGAGACTGTGGCAGTAAACAGAACCGAACCCAGGTCACTGGAGCTGTGAGACTGTGGCAGTCCCCAGAACCGAACCCGGGACACTGGAGCTGTGAGGCTGTGGCAGTAAACAGAACCGAACCCAGGTCACTGGAGCTGTGAGACTGTGGCAGTAAACAGAACCGAACCCGGGTCACTGGAGCTGTGAGACTGTGGCAGTAAACAGAACCGAACCCAGGACACTGGAGCTGTGAGACTGTGGCAGTAAACAGAACCGAACCCGGGACACTGGAGCTGTGAGACTGTGGCAGTAAACAGAACCGAACCCGGGTCACTGGAGCTGTGAGACTGTGGCAGTAAACGGAACCGAACCCGGGACACTGGAGCTGTGAGACTGTGGCAGTAAACAGAACCGAACCCGGGACACTGGAGCTGTGAGACTGTGGCAGTAAACAGAACCGAACCCGGGTCACTGGAGCTGTGAGACTGTGGCAGTAAACGGAACCGAACCCGGGACACTGGAGCTGTGAGACTGTGGCAGTAAACGGAACCGAACCCGGGACACTGGAGCTGTGAGACTGTGGCAGTAAACGGAACCGAACCCGGGACACTGGAGCTGTGAGACTGTGGCAGTAAACAGAACTGAACCCAGGACACTGGAGCTGTGAGACTGTGGCAGTAAACAGAACCGAACCCGGGTCACTGGAGCTGTGAGACTGTGGCAGTAAACAGAACCGAACCCAGGACACTGGAGCTGTGAGACTGTGGCAGTAAACAGAACTGAACCCAGGACACTGGAGCTGTGAGACTGTGGCAGTAAACAGAACCGAACCCGGGTCACTGGAGCTGTGAGACTGTGGCAGTAAACAGAACCGAACCCAGGACACTGGAGCTGTGAGACTGTGGCAGTAAACAGAACCGAACCCGGGACACTGGAGCTGTGAGACTGTGGCAGTAAACAGAACAGAACCCGGGTCACTGGAGCTGTGAGACTGTGGCAGTAAACAGAACCGAACCCAGGACACTGGAGCTGTGAGACTGTGGCAGTAAACAGAACTGAACCCGGGTCACTGGAGCTGTGAGACTGTGGCAGTAAACAGAACAGAACCCAGGTCACTGGAGCTGTGAGACTGTGGCAGTAAACAGAACCGAACCCAGGACACTGGAGCTGTCAGACTGTGGCAGTAAACAGAACCGAACCCGGGACACTGGAGCTGTGAGACTGTGGCAGTAAACAGAACCAAACCCAGGTCACTGGAGCTGTGAGACTGTGGCAGTAAACAGAACCGAACCCAGGTCACTGGAGCTGTGAGGATGTGGCAGTAAACAGAACCGAACCCAGGTCACTGGAGCTGTGAGGCTGTGGCAGTAAACAGAACCGAACCCGGGTCACTGGAGCTGTGAGACTGTGGCAGTAAACAGAACCGAACCCAGGACACTGGAGCTGTGAGACTGTGGCAGTAAACAGAACCGAACCCAGGACACTGGAGCTGTGAGACTGTGGCAGTAAACAGAACCGAACCCAGGACACTGGAGCTGTGAGACTGTGGCAGTAAACAGAACCGAACCCGGGACACTGGAGCTGTGAGACTGTGGCAGTAAACAGAACCGAACCCAGGTCACTGGAGCTGTGAGACTGTGGCAGTAAACAGAACCGAACCCGGGTCACTGGAGCTGTGAGACTGTGGCAGTAAACAGAACCGAACCCAGGTCACTGGAGCAGTGAGACTGTGGCAGTAAACAGAACCGAACCCAGGTCACGGGAGCTGTGAGACTGTGGCAGTAAACAGAACCGAACCCAGGTCACTGGAGCTGTGAGACTGTGGCAGTCCCCAGAACCGAACCCGGGACACTGGAGCTGTGAGGCTGTGGCAGTAAACAGAACCGAACCCAGGTCACTGGAGCTGTGAGACTGTGGCAGTAAACAGAACCGAACCCGGGTCACTGGAGCTGTGAGACTGTGGCAGTAAACAGAACCGAACCCAGGACACTGGAGCTGTGAGACTGTGGCAGTAAACAGAACCGAACCCGGGACACTGGAGCTGTGAGACTGTGGCAGTAAACGGAACCGAACCCGGGACACTGGAGCTGTGAGACTGTGGCAGTAAACAGAACCGAACCCGGGACACTGGAGCTGTGAGACTGTGGCAGTAAACAGAACCGAACCCGGGACACTGGAGCTGTGAGACTGTGGCAGTAAACAGAACCGAACCCAGGACACTGGAGCTGTGAGACTGTGGCAGTAAACAGAACCGAACCCGGGTCACTGGAGCTGTGAGACTGTGGCAGTAAACGGAACCGAACCCGGGACACTGGAGCTGTGAGACTGTGGCAGTAAACAGAACCGAACCCGGGACACTGGAGCTGTGAGACTGTGGCAGTAAACAGAACCGAACCCGGGTCAATGGAGCTGTGAGACTGTGGCAGTAAACGGAACCGAACCCGGGACACTGGAGCTGTGAGACTGTGGCAGTAAACGGAACCGAACCCGGGACACTGGAGCTGTGAGACTGTGGCAGTAAACGCAACCGAACCCGGGACACTGGAGCTGTGAGACTGTGGCAGTAAACAGAACCGAACCCGGGACACTGGAGCTGTGAGACTGTGGCAGTAAACAGAACCGAACCCAGGTCACTGGAGCTGTGAGACTGTGGCAGTAAACAGAACCGAACCCAGGTCACTGGAGCTGTGAGACTGTGGCAGTAAACAGAACCGAACCCGGGACACTGGAGCTGTGAGACTGTGGCAGTAAACAGAACCGAACCCGGGACACTGGAGCTGTGAGACTGTGGCAGTAAACAGAACCGAACCCGGGACACTGGAGCTGTGAGACTCTGGCAGTAAACAGAACCGAACCCAGGTCACTGGAGCTGTGAGACTGTGGCAGTAAACAGAACCGAACCCGGGACACTGGAGCTGTGAGACTCTGGCAGTAAACAGAACCGAACCCAGGTCACTGGAGCTGTGAGACTGTGGCAGTAAACAGAACTGAACCCAGGTCACTGGAGCTGTGAGACTGTGGCAGTAAACAGAACTGAACCCAGGTCACTGAAGCTGTGAGACTGTGGCAGTAAACAGAACCGAACCCGGGTCACTGGAGCTGTGAGACTGTGGCAGTAAACAGAACCGAACCCGGGTCACTGGAGCTGTGAGACTGTGGCAGTAAACAGAACCGAACTCGGGTCACTGGAGCTGTGAGACTGTGGCAGTAAACAGAACCGAACCCAGGACACTGGAGCTGTGAGACTGTGGCAGTAAACAGAACTGAACCCAGGACACTGGAGCTGTGAGACTGTGGCAGTAAACAGAACCGAACCCGGGTCACTGGAGCTGTGAGACTGTGGCAGTAAACAGAACCGAACCCAGGACACTGGAGCTGTGAGACTGTGGCAGTAAACAGAACTGAACCCAGGACACTGGAGCTGTGAGACTGTGGCAGTAAACAGAACCGAACCCGGGTCACTAGACTGTGAGACTGTGGCAGTAAACAGAACCGAACCCAGGACACTGGAGCTGTGAGACTGTGGCAGTAAACAGAACTGAACCCAGGACACTGGAGCTGTGAGACTGTGGCAGTAAACAGAACCGAACCCGGGACACTGGAGCTGTGAGACTGTGGCAGTAAACAGAACCGAACCCGGGACACTGGAGCTGTGAGACTGTGGCAGTAAACAGAACCGAACCCGGGTCACTGGAGCTGTGAGACTGTGGCAGTAAACAGAACCGAACCCGGGTCACTGGAGCTGTGAGACTGTGGCAGTAAACAGAACCGAACCCAGGTCACTGGAGCTGTGAGACTGTGGCAGTAAACAGAACCGAACCCAGGTCACTGGAGCTGTGAGACTGTGGCAGTAAACAGAACCGAACCCAGGTCACTGGAGCTGTGAGACTGTGGCAGTAAACAGAACAGAACCCAGGTCACTGGAGCTGTGAGACTGTGGCAGTAAACAGAACCGAACCCAGGTCACTGGAGCTGTGAGACTGTGGCAGTAAACAGAACCGAACCCGGGACACTGGAGCTGTGAGACTGTGGCAGTAAACAGAACCGAACCCAGGACACTGGAGCTGTGAGACTGTGGCAGTAAACAGAACCGAACCCGGGACACTGGAGCTGTGAGACTGTGGCAGTAAACAGAACCGAACCCGGGACACTGGAGCTGTGAGACTGTGGCAGTAAACAGAACCGAACCCGGTTCACTGGAGCTGTGAGACTGTGGCAGTAAACAGAACCGAACCCGGGACACTGGAGCTGTGAGACTGTGGCAGTAAACAGAACCGAACCCAGGACACTGGAGCTGTGAGACTGTGGCAGTAAACAGAACTGAACCCAGATCACTGGAGCTGTGAGACTGTGGCAGTAAACAGAACTGAACCCAGATCACTGGAGCTGTGAGGCTGTGGCAGTGAACAGAACTGAACCCGGGACACTGGAGCTGTGAGACTGTGGCAGTAAACAGAACCGAACCCGGGTCACGGGAGCTGTGAGACTGTGGCAGTAAACAGAACAGAACCCGGGACACTGGAGCTGTGAGACTGTGGCAGTAAACAGAACCGAACCCAGGTCACTGGAGCTGTGAGACTGTGGCAGTAAACAGAACCGAACCCGGGACACTGGAGCTGTGAGACTGTGGCAGTAAACAGAACCGAACCCGGGTCACTGGAGCCGTGAGACTGTGGCAGTAAACAGAACCGAACCCAGGTCACTGGAGCTGTGAGACTGTGGCAGTAAACAGAACCGAACCCGGGACACTGGAGCTGTGAGACTGTGGCAGTAAACAGAACCGAACCCAGGTCACTGGAGCTGTGAGACTGTGGCAGTAAACTGAACCGAACCCAGGTCACTGGAGCTGTGAGACTGTGGCAGTAAACAGAACCGAACCCGGGTCACTGGAGCTGTGAGACTGTGGCAGTAAACAGAACTGAACCCAGGACACTGGAGCTGTGAGACTGTGGCAGTAAACAGAACTGAACCCGGGACACTGGAGCTGTGAGACTGTGGCAGTAAACAGAACCGAACCCGGGACACTGGAGCTGTGAGACTGTGGCAGTAAACAGAACTGAACCCGGGACACTGGAGCTGTGAGACTGTGGCAGTAAACAGAACCGAATCCGGGACACTGGAGCTGTGAGACTGTGGCAGTAAACAGAACCGAACCCAGGACACTGGAGCTGTGAGACTGTGGCAGTAAACAGAACTGAACCCGGGACACTGGAGCTGTGAGACTGTGGCAGTAAACAGAACCGAACCCGGGACACTGGAGCTGTGAGACTGTGGCAGTAAACAGAACCGAACCCGGGACACTGGAGCTGTGAGACTGTGGCAGTAAACAGAACCGAACCCGGGACACTGGAGCTGTGAGACTGTGGCAGTAAACAGAACCGAACCCGGGTCACTGGAGCTGTGAGACTGTGGCAGTAAACAGAACCGAACCCAGGTCACTGGAGCTGTGAGACTGTGGCAGTAAACAGAACCGAACCCAGGTCACTGGAGCTGTGAGACTGTGGCAGTAAACAGAACCGAACCCGGGTCACTGGAGCTGTGAGGCTGTGGCAGTAAACAGAACCGAACCCAGGTCACTGGAGCTGTGAGACTGTGGCAGTAAACAGAACAGAACCCAGGTCACTGGAGCTGTGAGACTGTGGCAGTCCCCAGAACCGAACCCAGGACACTGGAGCTGTGAGACTGTGGCAGTAAACAGAACTGAACCCAGGACACTGGAGATGTGAGACTGTGGCAGAAAACAGAACCGAACCCAGGTCACTGGAGCTCTGAGACTGTGGCAGTAAACAGAACCGAACCCGGGACACTGGACCAGTGAGACTGTGGCAGTAAACAGAACTGAAACCGGGTCACGGGAGCTGTGAGACTGTGGCAGTAAACAGAACCGAACCCGGGTCACTGGAGCTGTGAGACTGTGGCAGTAAACAGAACCGAACCCGGGACACTGGAGCTGTGAGACTGTGGCAGAAAACAGAACCGAACCCAGGTCACTGGAGCTCTGAGACTGTGGCAGTAAACAGAACCGAACCCGGGACACTGGACCAGTGAGACTGTGGCAGTAAACAGAACTGAACCCGGGTCACGGGAGCTGTGAGACTGTGGCAGTAAACAGAACCGAACCCGGGACACTGGAGCTGTGAGACTGTGGCAGTAAACAGAACCGAACCCGGGACACTGGAGCTGTGAGACTGTGGCAGTAAACAGAACCGAACCCGGGACACTGGAGCTGTGAGACTGTGGCAGTAAACAGAACCGAACCCGGGACACTGGAGCTGTGAGACTGTGGCAGTAAACAGAACCGAACCCGGGTCACGGGAGCTGTGAGACTGTGGCAGTAAACAGAACCGAACCCGGGACACTGGAGCTGTGAGACTGTGGCAGTAAACAGAACCGAACCCGGGTCACTGGAGCTGTGAGACTGTGGCAGTAAACAGAACCGAACCCGGGTCACTGGAGCTGTGAGACTGTGGCAGTAAACAGAACTGAACCCAGGACACTGGAGCTGTGAGACTGTGGCAGTAAACAGAACTGAACCCAGATCACTGGAGCTGTGAGACTGTGGCAGTAAACAGAACCGAACCCAGGTCACTGGAGCTGTGAGACTGTGGCAGTAAACAGAACTGAAACCAGATCACTGGAGCTGTGAGGCTGTGGCAGTAAACAGAACTGAAACCAGATCACTGGAGCTGTGAGACTGTGGCAGTAAACAGAACCGAACCCGGGTCACGGGAGCTGTGAGACTGTGGCAGTCCCCAGAACCGAACCCAGGACACTGGAGCTGTGAGACTGTGGCAGTAAACAGAACAGAACCCGGGACACTGGAGCTGTGAGACTGTGGCAGTAAACAGAACCGAACCCGGGACACTGGAGCTGTGAGACTGTGGCAGTAAACAGAACCGAACCCGGGTCACTGGAGCTGTGAGACTGTGGCAGTAAACAGAACCGAACCCAGGTCACTGGAGCTGTGAGACTGTGGCAGTAAACAGAACCGAACCCAGGTCACTGGAGCTGTGAGACTGTGGCAGTAAACAGAACCGAACCCAGGTCACTGGAGCTGTGAGACTGTGGCAGTAAACAGAACCGAACCCGGGTCACTGGAGCTGTGAGACTGTGGCAGTAAACAGAACCGAACCCGGGACACTGGAGCTGTGAGACTGTGGCAGTAAACAGAACCGAACCCGGGACACTGGAGCTGTGAGACTGTGGCAGTAAACAGAACTGAACCCAGGTCACTGGAGCTGTGAGACTGTGGCAGTAAACAGAACCGAACCCAGGTCACTGGAGCTGTGAGACTGTGGCAGTAAACAGAACTGAACCCAGGTCACTGGAGCTGTGAGACTGTGGCAGTAAACAGAACCGAACCCAGGTCACTGGAGCTGTGAGACTGTGGCAGTAAACAGAACCGAACCCAGGTCACTGGAGCTGTGAGACTGTGGCAGTAAACAGAACCGAACCCAGGTCACTGGAGCTGTGAGACTGTGGCAGTAAACAGAACCGAACCCGGGTCACTGGAGCTGTGAGACTGTGGCAGTAAACAGAACTGAACCCGGGTCACTGGAGCTGTGAGACTGTGGCAGTAAACAGAACTGAACCCGGGACACTGGAGCTGTGAGACTGTGGCAGTAAACAGAACCGAACCCGGGACACTGGAGCTGTGAGACTGTGGCAGTAAACAGAACTGAACCCGGGACACTGGAGCTGTGAGACTGTGGCAGTAAACAGAACCGAACCCGGGACACTGGAGCTGTGAGACTGTGGCAGTAAACAGAACCGAACCCGGGACACTGGAGCTGTGAGACTGTGGCAGTAAACAGAACCGAACCCAGGTCACTGGAGCTGTGAGACTGTGGCAGTAAACAGAACTGAACCCAGGACACTGGAGCTGTGAGACTGTGGCAGTAAACAGAACCGAACCCAGGACACTGGAGCTGTGAGACTGTGGCAGTAAACAGAACCGAACCCAGGTCACTGGAGCTGTGAGACTGTGGCAGTAAACAGAACTGAACCCGGGTCACTGTAGCTGTGAGACTGTGGCAGTAAACAGAACCGAACCCAGGTCACTGGAGCTGTGAGACTGTGGCAGTAAACAGAACTGAACCCGGGACACTGGAGCTGTGAGACTGTGGCAGTAAACAGAACCGAACCCAGGACACTGGAGCTGTGAGACTGTGGCAGTAAACAGAACCGAACCCGGGACACTGGAGCTGTGAGACTGTGGCAGTAAACAGAACTGAACCCGGGACACTGGAGCTGTGAGACTGTGGCAGTAAACAGAACCGAACCCAGGTCACTGGAGCTGTGAGACTGTGGCAGTAAACAGAACTGAACCCGGGACACTGGAGCTGTGAGACTGTGGCAGTAAACAGAACCGAACCCAGGTCACTGAAGCTGTGAGGCTGTGGCAGTAAACAGAACTGAACCCGGGACACTGGAGCTGTGAGACTGTGGCAGTAAACAGAACCGAACCCAGGTCACTGGAGCTGTGAGACTGTGGCAGTAAACAGAACCGAACCCAGGTCACTGGAGCTGTGAGACTGTGGCAGTAAACAGAACCGAACCCGGGTCACTCGAGCTGTGAGACTGTGGCAGTAAACAGAACCGAACCCGGGTCACTGGAGCTGTGAGACTGTGGCAGTAAACAGAACCGAACCCAGGTCACTGGAGCGGTGAGACTGTGGCAGTAAACAGAACCGAACCCAGGTCACTGGAGCGGTGAGACTGTGGCAGTAAACAGAACCGAACCCAGGTCACTGGAGCTGTGAGACTGTGGCAGTAAACAGAACTGAACCCGGGACACTGGAGCTGTGAGGCTGTGGCAGTAAACAGAACCGAACCCAGGTCACTGGAGCTGTGAGACTGTGGCAGTAAACAGAACCGAACCCAGGTCACTGGAGCTGTGAGACTGTGGCAGTAAACAGAACTGAACCCGGGACACTGGAGCTGTGAGACTGTGGCAGTGAACAGAACCGAACCCGGGTCACTGGAGCTGTGAGACTGTGGCAGTAAACAGAACTGAACCCGGGTCACTGGAGCGGTGAGACTGTGGCAGTAAACAGAACCGAACCCGGGACACTGGAGCTGTGAGACTGTGGCAGTAAACAGAACCGAACCCAGGTCACTGGAGCTGTGAGACTGTGGCAGTAAACAGAACCGAACCCGGGTCACTGGAGCTGTGAGACTGTGGCAGTAAACAGAACCGAACCCAGGTCACTGGAGCTGTGAGGCTGTGGCAGTAAACAGAACCGAACCCATGTCACTGGAGCTGTGAGACTGTGGCAGTAAACAGAACCGAACCCAGGTCACTGGAGCTGTGAGACTGTGGCAGTAAACAGAACTGAACCCGGGACACTGGAGCTGTGAGACTGTGGCAGTAAACAGAACTGAACCCGGGACACTGGAGCTGTGAGACTGTGGCAGTAAACAGAACCGAACCCGGGTCACTGGAGCTGTGAGACTGTGGCAGTAAACAGAACCGAACCCGGGTCACTGGAGCTGTGAGACTGTGGCAGTAAACAGAACCGAACCCGGGTCACTGGAGCTGTGAGACTGTGGCAGTAAACAGAACCGAACCCGGGTCACTGGAGCTGTGAGACTGTGGCAGTAAACAGAACCGAACCCAGGTCACTGGAGCTGTGAGACTGTGGCAGTAAACAGAACCGAACCCGGGTCACTGGAGCTGTGAGACTGTGGCAGTAAACAGAACCGAACCCGGGTCACTGGAGCTGTGAGACTGTGGCAGTAAACAGAACCGAACCCGGGTCACTGGAGCTGTGAGACTGTGGCAGTAAACAGAACCGAACCCGGGTCACTGGAGCTGTGAGACTGTGGCAGTAAACAGAACCGAACCCGGGACACTGGAGCTGTGAGACTGTGGCAGTAAACAGAACCGAACCCGGGACACTGGAGCTGTGAGACTGTGGCACTTAACAGAACCAAACCCAGGTCACTGGAGCTGTGAGACTGTGGCAGTAAATAGAACTGAACCCGGGACACTGGAGCTGTGAGACTGTGGCAGTAAACAGAACCGAACCCGGGACACTGGAGCTGTGAGACTGTGGCAGTAAACAGAACCGAACCCAGGTCACTGGAGCTGTGAGACTGTGGCAGTAAACAGAACCGAACCCAGGTCACTGGAGCTGTGAGACTGTGGCAGTAAACAGAACCGAACCCGGGTCACTGGAGCTGTGAGACTGTGGCAGTAAACAGAACCGAACCCAGGTCACTGGAGCTGTGAGACTGTGGCAGTAAACAGAACCGAACCCGGGACTCTGGAGCTGTGAGACTGTGGCAGTAAACAGAACCGAACCCAGGTCACTGGAGATGTGAGACTGTGACAGTAAACAGAACCGAACCCGGGTCACTGGAGATGTGAGACTGTGACAGTAAACAGAACCGAACCCGGGTCACTGGAGCTGTGAGACTGTGGCAGTAAACAGAACCGAACCCAGGTCACTGGAGCTGTGAGACTGTGGCAGTAAACAGAACCGAACCCAGGTCACTGGAGCTGTGAGACTGTGGCAGTAAACAGAACCGAACCCGGGTCACTGGAGCTGTGAGACTGTGGCAGTAAACAGAACCGAACCCGGGTCACTGGAGCTGTGAGACTGTGGCAGTAAACAGAACCGAACCCAGGTCACTGGAGCTGTGAGACTGTGGCAGTAAACAGAACCGAACCCGGGTCACTGGAGCTGTGAGACTGTGGCAGTAAACAGAACCGAACCCAGGTCACTGGAGCTGTGAGACTGTGGCAGTAAACAGAACCGAACCCGGGTCACTGGAGCTGTGAGGCTGTGGCAGTAAACAGAACCGAACCCAGGTCACTGGAGCTGTGAGACTGTGGCAGTAAACAGAACCGAACCCGGGTCACTGGAGCTGTGAGACTGTGGCAGTAAACAGAACCGAACCCAGGTCACTGGAGCTGTGAGACTGTGGCAGTAAACAGAACCGAACCCGGGACACTGGAGCTGTGAGACTGTGGCACTTAACAGAACCAAACCCGGGTCACTGGAGCTGTGAGACTGTGGCAGTAAACAGAACTGAACCCGGGTCACTGGAGCTGTGAGACTGGCAGTAAACAGAACCGAACCCAGGTCACTGGAGCTGTGAGACTGTGGCAGGAAACAGAACCGAACCCAGGTCACTGGAGCTGTGAGACTGTGGCAGGAAACAGAACCGAACCCAGGTCACTGGAGCTGTGAGACTGTGGCAGTAAACAGAACCGAACCCAGGTCACTGGAGCTGTGAGGTTGCGGTACTAATACCTGTTACAAAAACAATACTCTGTTACATTGAGAGGCTGATTGACAGCGTCTCCAGACAGAGTTCATAAAAACAGCGAGTGCTGGAAATATTCAGCAGGTCGGGCAACATCTGTGGAGAGAGAAACGGAGTTCATAAAAACAGAGAGTGCTGGAAATACTCAGCAGGTCGGGCAACATCTGTGCAGAGAGAAACAGAGTTAATAAAAACAGAGAGTGCTGGAAATATTCAGCAGGTCGGGCAACATCTGTGCAGAGAGAAACAGAGTTAATAAAAACAGAGAGTGCTGGAAATATTCAGCAGGTCGGGCAACATCTGTGGAGAGAGAAACGGAGTTAACGTTTCAGGTCTGTGACCCTTCATCAGAACTAACAGATATAAGAAATGTAAAAGATTTTAAGCAAGTAAAGCGGGGGTGGGGTAAGAGATAACAAAACAGAAGGTGTTGATAGGACAAGGTCACAGACTAACAGACCAGAAGGTCATGGAGCAAAGACAAACAATATGTTAATGTTTTGCTGAAAGACACTTTAATGTAAAGCTCTGTTATCTTGTACCTCCTGGAAGCAGACACTCTGCTCTCTGACCCATGGTGACTGCACTGTGACCCAGAATATGGTGACTTCACATCTTCTTTCTTTCAGTAGGAGATATTCAATTCAGGAATGTTTTAGCATGGTATAGGATGTGTTCATTTGACACCTGTTAGCTTTGACCATTTGTCCTTTGTCCTTGTCAGACAGTTTCAACACACAAAGATCAAGATTTGTTTTCTTTCAATGCCATTTTGGATACATTGTTCATTTTGTAAATTAAAGGCTGATTTTTTTTCCTTAAAGACAAAGATGGTTTCTGGAGCTCTTTGGAGTTATTTTCACGATTGTTGTATTATCACAGCTGTGGTTTGTGTGACAACTCCATGTGGATGTTAAACTGCAAGGGTGATTGCACTGTCAAAGGCCTCTCCAGTCCTTAAACTGTCATTGTATCCTGCATTGCAAGGTGCTGTCACCGTGCAAGAGGTGATTGAATGACAAAGGACTATTAAACTGTCAGTGTATCCTGCATTGCAAGGTGCTGTCACCGTGCAAGAGGTGATTGAATTACAAAGGACTATTAAACTGTCAGTGTATCCTGCATTGCAAGGTGCTGTCACCGTGCAAGAGGTGATTGAATGACAAAGGACTATTAAACTGTCAGTGTATCCTGCATTGCAAGGTGCTGTCACCGTGCAAGAGGTGATTGAATTACAAAGGACTATGAAACTGTCAGTGTATCCTGCATTGCAAGGTGCTGTCACCGTGCAAGAGGTGATTGAATTACAAAGGACTATTAAACTGTCAGTGTATCCTGCATTGCAAGGTGCTGTCACCGTGCAAGAGGTGATTGAATTACAAAGGACTATGAAACTGTCAGTGTATCCTGCATTGCAAGGTGCTGTCACCGTGCAAGAGGTGATTGAATTACAAAGGGTATTTCTTTGCAAGAGGCTTCTGCTTTCCATCACGTAGCTATTGAACTGCAAGAGTGTTCACACTACAAGAAGATATTACAGTGTAAGAGGCCATTGTAATACAAAGTGTTATTGTATTAATTATGGATGCTGTATTGTAAGCCCCCAATGTACTGCTTCAGGTTATTGCATTGCAAAGGGCAATTGCCCTCCGATGAGCTATTGCTCTGTAAAAGTCCATTACTTTGCCAGTGTGCAATGTTATCAATGGGCTATTGCATGACTTAGCCCTATTGCATTGCAAGTAGTTGTTTCAGTGCATTGCCAAACATTCTTGGTTTTCTTGCGTTGCATGTGGATGTTGTATTGAAAGGGGCCATTGCATTGAAAGGGGCTCTGACATTGCAAGGATAATAGTCTGCAAGGGAGGGACTGTTGGACTGCAAGCGCTATTGCAATGAAATGCGTGTTGCATTGCTGGAGTTTTTGCTCTGCAAATACTTCTTGTATTGCAAGGTGCCTTTGCATTTTCATTGCAAGTGGATGTTGCACACCACGCTCTATTGCAAACTCAAAGACCTTTGCATTGGAAGGAGTTATTGCACTACCAAAGGTCCCTGCATTGCAAGCTGCTATTGCACTGCAAGAGGCGATTGCAATACAAGGATCATGCACACTAATGGTTCCATTACATTGCAACTGGATGTTACATGGCAAGTGTCTACTGTATTGAAAGTCACAATTGCAAAACAAATAGCTATTGCACTGCAGGGAAATTTTGTATTGCGAGATGGTTTCCATTGTGAGAGGATATTATATTTCAATAGGGTATCAAAAGGCAATTTGCTCTTGGACTGCACCTGGCTTTTGTACCATAAGCATGTTATGCAAAGCATAGAACTGTTGCACTGTAAGGGGAAAATACATTGTCAGGGTCTATTGCACACCAAAGAGCTTTTGCACTGCAAGAGGCTATTGAATTGTCATGGTCTGTTGTGTTCAAAAGGCTATAGCATTTCTTCACGTTATTGCTATGTCACTCTTAGAGACTATTACATTGCATGTTGTTTTTACACTGTGAGTGGAGATTGCACTGCATGGGGCTATTGCTTTGTTAGTGGATGTTGTACTGCAAAGGCTATTGTACTACAAGTTTTTGTGTTGCATTGCAAGGGTCTAGTGCACCAGAACTTCAATGGGATTTCAAATGCTTGTTGCATTGCAACATTCTATGACATCTCAAGGTGCTTTTTGCACTACAAGGGGCTGCAGCACTACATGGGAAATTTGCATTACAATTGGATTTTAGATAGCAAGTCCCATTGCATTACATGGGCAAATGCACAGGAAAGGCCTCTGCATTGCAAGATGCTATTGTGCTGCTAGAGGTTCCTGCACTGTGAGGTACAATTACCCTGTCAGAGGTTCCTGTACTGCGAGGTACAATTACCCTGTCAGAGGTTCCTGTACTGCGAGGTACAATTACCCTGTCAGAGGTTCCTGTACTGCGAGGTACAATTACCCTGTCAGAGGTTCCTGCACTGCGAGGTACAATTACCCTGTCAGAGGTTCCTGTACTGCGAGGTACAATTACCCTGTCAGAGGTTCCTGTACTGCGAGGTACAATTACCCTGTCAGAGGTTCCTGTACTGCGAGGTACAATTACCCTGTCAGAGGTTCCTGTACAGCGAGGTACAATTACCCTGTCAGAGGTTCCTGTACTGCGAGGGACAATTACCCTGTCAGAGGTTCCTGTACTGCGAGGTACAATTACCCTGTCAGAGGTTCCTGCACTGCGAGGTACAATTACCCTGTCAGAGGTTCCTGTACTGTGAGGTACAATTACCCTGTCAGAGGTTCCTGTACTGCGAGGTACAATTACCCTGTCAGAGGTTCCTGTACTGCGAGGTACAATTACCCTGTCAGAGGTTCCTGTACTGCGAGGTACAATTACCCTGTCAGAGGTTCCTGTACTGCGAGGTACAATTACCCTGTCAGAGGTTCCTGCACTGCGAGGTACAATTACCCTGTCAGAGGTTCCTGCACTGTGAGGTACAATTACCCGATCAGAGGTTCCTGCACTGCGAGGTACAATTACCCTGTCAGAGGTTCCTGCACTGTGAGGTACAATTACCCTGTCAGAGGTTCCTGTACTGCGAGGTACAATTACCCTGTCAGAGGTTCCTGTACTGTGAGGTACAATTACCCTGTCAGAGGTTCCTGCACTGCGAGGTACAATTACCCTGTCAGAGGTTCCTGTACTGTGAGGTACAATTACCCTGTCAGAGGTTCCTGCACTGCGAGGTACAATTACCCTGTCAGAGGTTCCTGTACTGCGAGGTACAATTACCCTGTCAGAGGTTCCTGCACTGCGAGGTACAATTACCCTGTCAGAGGTTCCTGTACTGCGAGGTACAATTACACTGTCAGAGGTTCCTGTACTGCGAGGTACAATTACCCTGTCAGAGGTTCCTGTACTGCGAGGTACAATTACCCTGTCAGAGGTTCCTGCACTGCGAGGTACAATTACCCTGTCAGAGGTTCCTGTACTGCGAGGTACAATTACACTGTCAGAGGTTCCTGTACTGCGAGGTACTATTACCCTGTCAGAGGTTCCTGTACTGCGAGGTACAATTACACTGTCAGAGGTTCCTGTACTGCGAGGTACTATTACCCTGTCAGAGGTTCCTGTACTGCGAGGTACAATTACCCTGTCAGAGGTTCCTGTACTGCGAGGTACTATTACCCTGTCAGAGGTTCCTGTACTGCGAGGTACTATTACCCTGTCAGAGGTTCCTGTACTGCGAGGTACAATTACCCTGTCAGAGGTTCCTGCACTGCGAGGTACAATTACCCTGTCAGAGGTTCCTGTACTGCGAGGTACAATTACCCTGTCAGAGGTTCCTGCACTGCGAGGTACAATTATCCTGTCAGAGGTTCCTGTACTGCGAGGTACAATTACCCTGTCAGAGGTTCCTGTACTGCGAGGTACAATTACCCTGTCAGAGGTTCCTGTACTGTGAGGTACAATTACACTGTCAGAGGTTCCTGTACTGCGAGGTACTATTACCCTGTCAGAGGTTCCTGCACTGCGAGGTACAATTACCCTGTCAGAGGTTCCTGCACTGCGAGGTACAATTACCCTGTCAGAGGTTCCTGTACTGCGAGGTACAATTACCCTGTCAGAGGTTCCTGTACTGTGAGGTACAATTACCCTGTCAGAGGTTCCTGCACTGCGAGGTACAATTACCCTGTCAGAGGTTCCTGTACTGTGAGGTACAATTACCCTGTCAGAGGTTCCTGCACTGCGAGGTACAATTACCCTGTCAGAGGTTCCTGTACTGTGAGGTACAATTACCCTGTCAGAGGTTCCTGTACTGCGAGGTACAATTACCCTGTCAGAGGTTCCTGTACTGCGAGGTACAATTACCCTGTCAGAGGTTCCTGTACTGTGAGGTACAATTACCCTGTCAGAGGTTCCTGCACTGCGAGGTACAATTACCCTGTCAGAGGTTCCTGTACTGCGAGGTACAATTACCCTGTCAGAGGTTCCTGCACTGCGAGGTACAATTACCCTGTCAGAGGTTCCTGTACTGCGAGGTACAATTACACTGTCAGAGGTTCCTGTACTGCGAGGTACAATTACCCTGTCAGAGGTTCCTGTACTGCGAGGTACAATTACCCTGTCAGAGGTTCCTGTACTGCGAGGTACAATTACCCTGTCAGAGGTTCCTGTACTGCGAGGTACAATTACCCTGTCAGAGGTTCCTGTACTGCGAGGTACAATTACCCTGTCAGAGGTTCCTGTACTGCGAGGTACAATTACCCTGTCAGAGGTTCCTGTACTGCGAGGTACAATTACCCTGTCAGAGGTTCCTGTACTGCGAGGTACAATTACCCTGTCAGAGGTTCCTGTACTGTGAGGTACAATTACCCTGTCAGAGGTTCCTGTACTGCGAGGTACAATTACCCTGTCAGAGGTTCCTGTACTGTGAGGTACAATTACCCTGTCAGAGGTTCCTGTACTGCGAGGTACAATTACCCTGTCAGAGGTTCCTGTACTGTGAGGTACAATTACCCTGTCAGAGGTTCCTGTACTGTGAGGTACAATTACCCTGTCAGAGGTTCCTGTACTGCGAGGTACAATTACCCTGTCAGAGGTTCCTGTACTGTGAGGTACAATTACCCTGTCAGAGGTTCCTGTACTGCGAGGTACAATTACCCTGTCAGAGGTTCCTGCACTGCGAGGTACAATTACACTGTCAGAGGTTCCTGTACTGCGAGGTACAATTACACTGTCAGAGGTTCCTGTACTGCGAGGTACAATTACACTGTCAGAGGTTCCTGTACTGCGAGGTACAATTACCCTGTCAGAGGTTCCTGTACTGCGAGGTACAATTACACTGTCAGAGGTTCCTGTACTGCGAGGTACAATTACACTGTCAGAGGTTCCTGCACTGCGAGGTACAATTACACTGCAATAGGCCTTTGCATTCCAATAGTCAAGCATGCTAAAAAGGTCCAGGGCATTGTAAGTGAATGGTGTGTTAAACGTTTCTATTACTTTGCACTTATAAATGTCTATGGCACTGCCAGAGTGAGCGTGTTAATATTAATCTGTGTTCTCTGTCAGTGTGTTAATATTACTGAGGACAGTGGGGATGTTTTACACTTCACAGGGTGTATCTGACTGTGGGTCATGATATACACAGTGTGTCAGTGAGTGTGTTAATATTAATCTGTGTTCTCTGTCAGTGTGTTAATATTACTGTGGACAGTGGGGGTGTTTTACACTTCACAGGGTGTATCTGACTGTGGGTCATGATATACACAGTGTGTCAGTGAGTGTGTTAATATTAATCTGTGTTCTCTGTCAGTGTGTTAATATTACTGAGGACAGTGCGGGTGTTTTACACTTCACAGGGTGTATCTGACTATGGGGCATGATATACACAGTGTGTCAGTGAGTGTGTTAATATTAATCTGTGTTCTCTGTCAGTGTGTTAATATTACTGAGGACAGTGGGGATGTTTTACACTTCACAAGGTGTATCTGGCTGTGGGTCATGATATACACAGTGTGTCAGTGAGTGTGTTAATATTAATCTGTGTTCTCCGTCAGTGTGTTAATATTGCTGAGGACAGTGGGGGTGTTTTACACTTCACCGGGTGTATCTGGCTGTGAGTCATGATGTGCACAGTGTGTCAGTGAATGTGTTAATATTAATCTGTGTTCTCTGTCAGTGTGTTAATATTACTGAGGACAGTGGGGATGTTTTACACTTCACAGGGTGTATCTGACTGTGGGTCATGATATACACAGTGTGTCAGTGAGTGTGTTAATATTAATCTGTGTTCTCTGTCAGTGTGTTAATATTACTGTGGACAGTGGGGGTGTTTTACACTTCACAGGGTGTATCTGACTGTGGGTCATGATATACACAGTGTGTCAGTGAGTGTGTTAATATTAATCTGTGTTCTCTGTCAGTGTGTTAATATTACTGAGGACAGTGCGGGTGTTTTACACTTCACAGGGTGTATCTGACTATGGGGCATGATATACACAGTGTGTCAGTGAGTGTGTTAATATTAATCTGTGTTCTCTGTCAGTGTGTTAATATTACTGAGGACAGTGGGGATGTTTTACACTTCACAAGGTGTATCTGGCTGTGGGTCATGATATACACAGTGTGTCAGTGAGTGTGTTAATATTAATCTGTGTTCTCCGTCAGTGTGTTAATATTGCTGAGGACAGTGGGGGTGTTTTACACTTCACCGGGTGTATCTGGCTGTGAGTCATGATGTGCACAGTGTGTCAGTGAATGTGTTAATATTAATCTGTGTTCTCTGTCAGTGTGTTAATATTCCTGAGGACAGTGGGGATGTTTTACACTTCACAGGGTGTATCTGACTGTGGGTCATGATATACACAGTGTGTCAGTGAGTGTGTTAATATTAATCTGTGTTCTCTGTCAGTGTGTTAATACTCCTGAGGACAGTGGGGGTGTTATACACTTCACAGGGTGTATCTGACTCTGGGTCATGATATACACAGTGTGTCAGTGAGTGTGTTAATATTAATCTGTGTTCTCTGTCAGTGTGTTAATATTCCTGAGGACAGTGGGGGTGTTTTACACTTCACAGGGTGTAGCTGACTGTGGGTCATGATATACACAGTGTGTCAGTGAGTGTGTTAATATTAATCTGTGTTCTCTGTCAGTGTGTTAATATTCCTGAGGACAGTTGGGGTGTTTTACACTTCACAGGGTGTATCTGACTGTGGGTCATGATATACACAGTGTGTCAGTGAGTGTGTTAATATTAATCTGTGTTCTCTGTCAGTGTGTTAATATTCCTGAGGACAGTGGGGGTGTTTTACACTTCACAGGGTGTATCTGGCTGTGGATCATGATATACACAGTGTGTCAGTGAGTGTGTTAATATTAATCTGTGTTCTCTGTCAGTGTGTTAATATTGCTGAGGACAGTGGGGGTGTTTTACACTTCACAGGGTGTATCTGACTGTGGGTCATGATTTACACAGTGTGTCAGTGAGTGTGTTAATATTAATCTGTGTTCTCTGTCAGTGTGTTAATATTCCTGAGGACAGTGGGGGTGTTTTGCACTTCACAGGGTGTATCTGACTGTGGGTCATGATGGACACAGTGTGTCAGTGAGTGTGTTAATATTAATCTGTGCTCTCTGTCAGTGTGTTAATATTCCTGAGGACAGTGGGAGTGTTTTACACTTCACAGGGTTTATCTGACTGTGGGTCATGATATACACAGTGTGCCAGTGAGTGTGTTAATTTTAATCTGTGTTCTCTGTCAGTGTGTTAATATTCCTGAGGACAGCGGGGGTGTTTTACACCTCACAGGGTGTATCTGACTCTGGGTCATGATGTACACAGTGTGTCAGTGAGTGTGTTAATATTAATCTGTGTTCTCTGTCAGTGTGTTAATATTACTGAGGACAGTGGGGGTGTTTTACACTTCACAGGGTGTATCTGACTGTGGGTCATGATATGCATAGTGTGTCAGTGAGTGTGTTAATATTAATCTGTGTTCTCTGTCAGTGTGTTAATATTACTGAGGACAGTGGGGGTGTTTTACACTTCACAGGGTGTATCTGGCTGTGGATCATGATATACACAGTGTGTCAGTGAGTGTGTTAATATTAATCTGTGTTCTCTGTCAGTGTGTTAATATTACTGAGGACAGTGGGGATGTTTTACACTTCACAGGGTTTATCTGACTGTGGGTCATGATATACACAGTGTGTCAGTGAGTGTGTTAATATTAATCTGTGTTCTCTGTCAGTGTGTTAATATTCCTGAGGACAGTGGGGGTGTTTTACACTTCACAGGGTGTATCTGACTGTGGGTCATGATATGCATAGTGTGTCAGTGAGTGTGTTAATATTAATCTGTGTTCTCTGTCAATGTGTTAATATTCCTGAGGACAGTGGGCGTCTTTTACACTTCACAAGGTGTATCTGGCTGTGGGTCATGATATACACAGTGTGTCAGTGAGTGTGTTAATATTAATCTGTGTTCTCCGTCAGTGTGTTAATATTGCTGAGGACAGTGGGGGTGTTTTACACTTCACCGGGTGTATCTGGCTGTGAGTCATGATGTGCACAGTGTGTCAGTGAATGTGTTAATATTAATCTGTGTTCTCTGTCAGTGTGTTAATATTCCTGAGGACAGTGGGGATGTTTTACACTTCACAGGGTGTATCTGACTGTGGGTCATGATATACACAGTGTGTCAGTGAGTGTGTTAATATTAATCTGTGTTCTCTGTCAGTGTGTTAATACTCCTGAGGACAGTGGGGGTGTTTTACACTTCACAGGGTGTATCTGACTCTGGGTCATGATATACACAGTGTGTCAGTGAGTGTGTTAATATTAATCTGTGTTCTCTGTCAGTGTGTTAATATTCCTGAGGACAGTGGGGGTGTTTTACACTTCACAGGGTGTAGCTGACTGTGGGTCATGATATACACAGTGTGTCAGTGAGTGTGTTAATATTAATCTGTGTTCTCTGTCAGTGTGTTAATATTCCTGAGGACAGTTGGGGTGTTTTACACTTCACAGGGTGTATCTGACTGTGGGTCATGATATACACAGTGTGTCAGTGAGTGTGTTAATATTAATCTGTGTTCTCTGTCAGTGTGTTAATATTCCTGAGGACAGTGGGGGTGTTTTACACTTCACAGGGTGTATCTGGCTGTGGATCATGATATACACAGTGTGTCAGTGAGTGTGTTAATATTAATCTGTGTTCTCTGTCAGTGTGTTAATATTGCTGAGGACAGTGGGGGTGTTTTACACTTCACAGGGTGTATCTGACTGTGGGTCATGATTTACACAGTGTGTCAGTGAGTGTGTTAATATTAATCTGTGTTCTCTGTCAGTGTGTTAATATTCCTGAGGACAGTGGGGGTGTTTTGCACTTCACAGGGTGTATCTGACTGTGGGTCATGATGGACACAGTGTGTCAGTGAGTGTGTTAATATTAATCTGTGCTCTCTGTCAGTGTGTTAATATTCCTGAGGACAGTGGGAGTGTTTTACACTTCACAGGGTTTATCTGACTGTGGGTCATGATATACACAGTGTGCCAGTGAGTGTGTTAATTTTAATCTGTGTTCTCTGTCAGTGTGTTAATATTCCTGAGGACAGCGGGGGTGTTTTACACCTCACAGGGTGTATCTGACTCTGGGTCATGATGTACACAGTGTGTCAGTGAGTGTGTTAATATTAATCTGTGTTCTCTGTCAGTGTGTTAATATTACTGAGGACAGTGGGGGTGTTTTACACTTCACAGGGTGTATCTGACTGTGGGTCATGATTTACACAGTGTGTCAGTGAGTGTGTTAATATTAATCTGTGTTCTCTGTCAGTGTGTTAATATTCCTGAGGACAGTGGGGGTGTTTTACACTTCACAGGGTGTATCTGACTGTGGGTCATGATATGCATAGTGTGTCAGTGAGTGTGTTAATATTAATCTGTGTTCTCTGTCAGTGTGTTAATATTGCTGAGGACAGTGGGGGTGTTTTACACCTCACATTGTGTATCTGACTGTGGGTCATGATATACACAGTGTGTCAGTGAGTGTGTTAATATTAATCTGTGTTCTCTGTCAGTGTGTTAATATTGCTGAGGACAGTGGGGGTGTTTTACACTTCACAGGGTGTATCTGACTGTGGGTCATGTTATACACAGTGTGTCAGTGAGTGTGTTAATATTAATCTGTGTTCTCTGTCAGTGTGTTAATATTCCTGAGGACAGCGGGGGTGTTTTACACTTCACAGGGTGTATCTGACTCTGGGTCATGATGTACACAGTGTGTCAGTGAGTGTGTTAATATTAATCTGTGTTCTCTGTCAGTGTGTTAATATTACTGAGGACAGAGGGGGTGTTTTACACTTCACAGGGTGTATCTGACTGTGGGTCATGATTTACACAGTGTGTCAGTGAGTGTGTTAATATTAATCTGTGTTCTCTGTCAGTGTGTTAATATTCCTGAGGACAGTGGGGGTGTTTTACACTTCACAGGGTTTATCTGGCTGTGGGTCATGATGTACACAGTGTGTCAGTGAGTGTGTTAATATTAATCTGTGTTCTCTGTCAGTGTGTTAATATTGCTGAGGACAGTGGGGGTGTTTTACACCTCACATTGTGTATCTGACTGTGGGTCATGATATACACAGTGTGTCAGTGAGTGTGTTAATATTAATCTGTGTTCTCTGTCAGTGTGTTAATATTGCTGAGGACAGTGGGGGTGTTTTACACTTCACTGGGTTTATCTGACTGTGGGTCATGATGTACACAGTGTGTCAGTGAGTGTGTTAATATTAATCTGTGTTCTCTGTCAGTGTCTTAATCTTACTGAGGACAGTGGGGGTGTTTTGCACTTCAGAGGGTGTAACTGACTGTGGGTCATGATATGCACAGTGTGTCAGTGAGTGTGTTAATATTAATCTGTGTTCTCTGTCAGTGTGTTAATATTCCTGAGGACAGTGGGGGTGTTTTACACTTCACAGGGTGTATCTGACTGTGGGTCATGATATACACAGTGTGTCAGTGAGTGTGTTAATATTAATCTGTGTTCTCTGTCAGGTGTTAATATTCCTGAGGGCAGTGGGGGTGTTTTACACTTCACAGGGTGTATCTGACTGTGGGTCATGATATACATAGTGTGTCAGTGAGTGTGTTAATATTAATCTGTGTTCTCTGTCAGTGTGTTAATATTGCTGAGGACAGTGGGGGTGTTTTACACTTCACAGGGTGTATCTGACTGTGGGTCATGATATACACAGTGTGTCAGTGAGTGTGTTAATATTAATCTGTGTTCTCTGTCAGGTGTTAATATTCCTGAGGGCAGTGGGGGTGTTTTACACTTCACAGGGTGTATCTGACTGTGGGTCATGATATACATAGTGTGTCAGTGAGTGTGTTAATATTAATCTGTGTTCTCTGTCAGTGTGTTAATATTGCTGAGGACAGTGGGCGTGTTTTACACTTCACAAGGTTTATCTGACTGTGGGTCATGATATACACAGTGTGTCAGTGAGTGTGTTAATATTAATCTGTGTTCTCTGTCAGTGTGTTAATATTGCTGAGGACAGTGGGGGTGTTTTACACTTCACCGGGTGTATCTGGCTGTGAGTCATGATGTACACAGTGTGTCAGTGAATGTGTTAATATTAATCTGTGTTCTCTGTCAGTGTGTTAATATTCCTGAGGACAGTGGCGATGTTTTACACTTCACAGGGTGTATCTGACTCTGGGTCATGATATACACAGTGTGACAGTGAGTGTGTTAATATTAATCTGTGTTCTCTGTCAGTGTGTTAATATTCCTGAGGACAGTGGGGGTGTTTTACACTTCACAGGGTGTATCTGACTGTGGGTCATGATATACACAGTGTGTCAGTGAGTGTGTTAATATTAATCTGTGTTCTCTGTCAGTGTGTTAATATTACTGAGGACAGTGGGGGTGTTTTACACTTCACAGGGTGTATCTGGCTGTGGGTCATGATATACACAGTGTGTCAGTGAGTGTGTTAATATTAATCTGTGTTCTCTGTCAGTGTGTTAATATTCCTGAGGACAGTGGGGGTGTTTTACACTTCACAGGGTGTATCTGGCTGTGGGTCATGATATACACAGTGTGTCAGTGAGAGTGTTAATATTAATCTGTGTTCTCTGTCAGTGTGTTAATATTGCTGAGGACAGTGGGGGTGTTTTACACTTCACAGGGTGTATCTGACTGTGGGTCATGATTTACACAGTGTGTCAGTGAGTGTGTTAATATTAATCTGTGTTCTCTGTCAGTGTGTTAATATTCCTGAGGACAGTGGGGGTGTTTTACACTTCACAGGGTTTATCTGACTGTGGGTCATATTGGACACAGTGTGTCAGTGAGTGTGTTAATATTAATCTGTGCTCTCTGTCAGTGTGTTAATATTCCTGAGGACAGTGGGGGTGTTTTACACTTCACAGGGTTTATCTGACTGTGGGTCATGATATACACAGTGTGTCAGTGAGTGTGTTAATATTAATCTGTGTTCTCTGTCAGTGTGTTAATATTCCTGAGGACAGTGGGGGTGTTTTACACTTCACAGGGTTTATCTGACTGTGGGTCATGATATACACAGTGTGTCAGTGAGTGTGTTAATATTAATCTGTGTTCTCTGTCAGTGTGTTAATATTCCTGAGGACAGCGGGGGTGTTTTACACTTCACAGGGTGTATCTGACTCTGGGTCATGATGTACACAGTGTGTCAGTGAGTGTGTTAATATTAATCTGTGTTCTCTGTCAGTGTGTTAATATTCCTGAGGACAGTGGGGGTGTTTTACACTTCACAGGGTTTATCTGGCTGTGGGTCATGATGTACACAGTGTGTCAGTGAGTGTGTTAATATTAATCTGTGTTCTCTGTCAGTGTGTTAATATTACTGAGGACAGTGGGGGTGTTTTGCACTTCAGAGGGTGTAACTGACTGTGGGTCATGATATGCACAGTGTGTCAGTGAGTGTGTTAATATTAATCTGTGTTCTCTGTCAGTGTGTTAATATTGCTGAGGACAGTGGGGGTGTTTTACACCTCACATTGTGTATCTGACTGTGGGTCATGATATACACAGTGTGTCAGTGAGTGTGTTAATATTAATCTGTGTTCTCTGTCAGTGTGTTAATATTGCTGAGGACAGTGGGCGTGTTTTACACTTCACAAGGTGTATCTGGCTGTGGGTCATGATATACACAGTGTGTCAGTGAGTGTGTTAATATTAATCTGTGTTCTCTCTCAGTGTGTTAATATTGCTGAGGACAGTGGGGATGTTTTACACCTCACAGGGTTTATCTGACTGTGGGTCATGATATACACAGTGTGTCAGTGAGTGTGTTAATATTAATCTGTGTTCTCTCTCAGTGTGTTAATATTGCTGAGGACAGTGGGGGTGTTTTACACTTCACCGGGTGTATCTGGCTGTGAGTCATGATGTACACAGTGTGTCAGTGAGTGTGTTAATATTAATCTGTGTTCTCTGTCAGTGTGTTAATATTCCTGAGGACAGCGGGGGTGTTTTACACTTCACAGGGTGTATCTGACTGTGGGTCATGATGGACACAGTGTGTCAGTGAGTGTGTTAATATTAATCTGTGTTTTCTGTCAGTGTGTTAATATTACTGAGGACAGTGGGGGTGTTTTACACTTCACAGGGTGTATCTGACTGTGGGTCATGATTTACACAGTGTGTCAGTGAGTGTGTTAATATTAATGTGTGTTCTCTGTCAGTGTGTTAATATTCCTGAGGACAGTGGGGGTGTTTTACACTTCACAGGGTGTATCTGGCTGTGGGTCATGATGTACACAGTGTGTCAGTGAGTGTGTTAATATTAATCTGTGTTCACTGTCAGTGTGTTAATATTACTGAGGACAGTGGGGGTGTTTTGCACTTCAGAGGGTGTAACTGACTGTGGGTCATGATATGCACAGTGTGTCAGTGAGTGTGTTAATATTAATCTGTGTTCTCTGTCAGTGTGTTATATTTACTGAGGACAGTGGGTGTGTTTTACACTTCACAGGGTGTATCTGACTGTGAGTCATGATGTACACAGTCTGTCAGTGAGTGTGTTAATATTAATCTGTGTTCTCTGTCAGTGTGTTAATATTGCTGAGGACAGTGGGGGTGTTTTACACCTCACATTGTGTATCTGACTGTGGGTCATGATATACACAGTGTGTCATTGAGTGTGTTAATATTAATCTTTGTTCTCTGTCAGTTTGTTAATATTGCTGAGGACAGTGGGGGTGTTTTACACTTCACAGGGTTTATCTGACTGTGGGTCATGATATACACAGTGTGTCAGTGAGTGTGTTAATATTAATCTGTGTTCTCTGTCAGTGTGTTAATATTGCTGAGGACAGTGGGGGTGTTTTACACTTCACAGGGTGTATCTGACTGTGGGTCATGATATACACAGTGTGTCAGTGAGTGTGTTAATATTAATCTGTGTTCTCTGTCAGTGTGTTAATATTGCTGAGGACAGTGGGGGTGTTTTACACTTCACAGGGTTTATCTGACTGTGGGTCATGATATACACAGTGTGTCAGTGAGTGTGTTAATATTAATCTGTGTTCTCTGTCAGTGTGTTAATATTGCTGAGGACAGTGGGGGTGTTTTACACTTCACAGGGTTTATCTGACTGTGAGTCATGATGTACACAGTGTGTCAGTGAGTGTGTTAATATTAATCTGTGTTCTCTGTCAGTGTGTTAATATTGCTGAGGACAGTGGGGGTGTTTTACACTTCACCGGGTGTATCTGGCTGTGAGTCATGATGTACACAGTGTGTCAGTGAGTGTGTTAATATTAATCTGTGTTCTCTGTCAGTGTGTTAATATTCCTGAGGACAGTGGGGGTGTTTTACACTTCACAGGATGTATCTGACTGTGGGTCATGATATACACAGTGTGTCAGTGAGTGTGTTAATATTAATCTGTGTTCTCTGTCAGTGTGTTAATATTCCTGAGGACAGTGGGGGTGTTTTACACTTCACAGGATGTATCTGACTGTGGGTCATGATATACACAGTGTGTCAGTGAGTGTGTTAATATTAATCTGTGTTCTCTGTCAGTGTGTTAATATTACTGAGGACAGTGGGGGTGTTTTACACTTCACCGGGTGTATCTGACTGTGGGTCATGATATACACAGTGTGTCAGTGAGTGTGTTAATATTAATCTGTGTTCTCTGTCAGTGTGTTAATATTACTGAGGACAGTGGGGGTGTTTTACACTTCACAGGGTGTATCTGACTGTGGGTCATGATATACACAGTGTGTCAGTGAGTGTGTTAATATTAATCTGTGTTCTCTGTCAGTGTGTTAATATTACTGAGGACAGTGGGGGTGTTTTACACTTCACAGGGTGTATCTGGCTGTGGGTCATGATATACACAGTGTGTCAGTGAGTGTGTTAATATTAATCTGTGTTCTCTGTCAGTGTGTTAATATTACTGAGGACAGTGGGGGTGTTTTACACTTCACAGGGTGTATCTGACTGTGGGTCATGATATACACAGTGTGTCAGTGAGTGTGTTAATATTAATCTGTGTTCTCTGTCAGTGTGTTAATATTACTGAGGACAGTGGGGGTGTTTTACACTTCACAGGGTGTATCTGACTGTGGGTCATGATATACACAGTGTGTCAGTGAGTGTGTTAATATTAATCTGTGTTCTCTGTCAGTGTGTTAATATTACTGAGGACAGTGGGGGTGTTTTACACTTCTCAGGGTTTATCTGACTGTGGGTCATGATATACTCAGTGTGTCAGTGAGTGTGTTAATATTAATCTGTGTTCTCTGTCAGTGTGTTAATATTCCTGAGGACAGTGGGGATGTTTTACACTTCACAGGGTGTATCTGACTGTGGGTCATGATATACACAGTGTATCAGTGAGTGTGTTAATATTAATCTGTGTTCTCTGTCAGTGTGTTAATATTACTGAGGACAGTGGGGATGTTTTACACTTCACCGGGTGTATCTGGCTGTGAGTCATGATGTGCACAGTGTGTCAGTGAATGTGTTAATATTAATCTGTGTTCTCTGTCAGTGTGTTAATATTCCTGAGGACAGTGGGGATGTTTTACACTTCACAGGGTGTATCTGACTCTGGGTCATGATATACACAGTGTGTCAGTGAGTGTGTTAATATTAATCTGTGTTCTCTGTCAGTGTGTTAATATTCCTGAGGACAGTGGGGGTGTTTTACACTTCACAGGGTGTAGCTGACTGTGGGTCATGATATACACAGTGTGTCAGTGAGTGTGTTAATATTAATCTGTGTTCTCTGTCAGTGTGTTAATATTCCTGAGGACAGTTGGGGTGTTTTACACTTCACAGGGTGTATCTGACTTTGGGTCATGATATACACAGTGTGTCAGTGAGTGTGTTAATATTAATCTGTGTTCTCTGTCAGTGTGTTAATATTCCTGAGGACAGTGGGGGTGTTTTACACTTCACAGGGTGTATCTGGCTGTGGATCATGATATACACAGTGTGTCAGTGAGTGTGTTAATATTAATCTGTGTTCTCTGTCAGTGTGTTAATATTGCTGAGGACAGTGGGGGTGTTTTACACTTCACAGGGTGTATCTGACTGTGGGTCATGATTTGCACAGTGTGTCAGTGAGTGTGTTAATATTAATCTGTGTTCTCTGTCAGTGTGTTAATATTCCTGAGGACAGTGGGGGTGTTTTGCACTTCACAGGGTGTATCTGACTGTGGGTCATGATGGACACAGTGTGTCAGTGAGTGTGTTAATATTAATCTGTGCTCTCTGTCAGTGTGTTAATATTCCTGAGGACAGTGGGAGTGTTTTACACTTCACAGGGTTTATCTGACTGTGGGTCATGATATACACAGTGTGCCAGTGAGTGTGTTAATTTTAATCTGTGTTCTCTGTCAGTGTGTTAATATTCCTGAGGACAGCGGGGGTGTTTTACACCTCACAGGGTGTATCTGACTCTGGGTCATGATATACACAGTGTGTCAGTGAGTGTGTTAATATTAATCTGTGTTCTCTGTCAGTGTGTTAATATTGCTGAGGACAGTGGGGGTGTTTTACACTTCACAGGGTTTATCTGACTGTGAGTCATGATGTACACAGTGTGTCAGTGAGTGTGTTAATATTAATCTGTGTTCTCTGTCAGTGTGTTAATATTGCTGAGGACAGTGGGGGTGTTTTACACTTCACCGGGTGTATCTGGCTGTGAGTCATGATGTACACAGTGTGTCAGTGAGTGTGTTAATATTAATCTGTGTTCTCTGTCAGTGTGTTAATATTCCTGAGGACAGTGGGGGTGTTTTACACTTCACAGGATGTATCTGACTGTGGGTCATGATATACACAGTGTGTCAGTGAGTGTGTTAATATTAATCTGTGTTCTCTGTCAGTGTGTTAATATTCCTGAGGACAGTGGGGGTGTTTTACACTTCACAGGGTGTATCTGACTGTGGGTCATGATATACACAGTGTGTCAGTGAGTGTGTTAATATTAATCTGTGTTCTCTGTCAGTGTGTTAATATTACTGAGGACAGTGGGGATGTTTTACACTTCACAGGGTGTATCTGACTGTGGGTCATGATATACAAAGTGTGTCAGTGAGTGTGTTAATATTAATCTGTGTTCTCTGTCAGTGTGTTAATATTACTGAGGACAGTGGGGGTGTTTTACACTTCACAGGATGTATCTGACTATGGGTCATGATATACACAGTGTGTCAGTGAGTGTGTTAATATTAATCTGTGTTCTCTGTCAGTGTGTTAATATTACTGAGGACAGTAGGGGTGTTTTACACTTCACAGGGTGTATCTGACTGTGGGTCATGATATACACAGTGTGTCAGTGAGTGTGTTAATATTAATCTGTGTTCTCTGTCAGTGTGTTAATATTACTGAGGACAGTGGGGGTGTTTTACACTTCACAGGGTGTATCTGGCTGTGGGTCATGATATACACAGTGTGTCAGTGAGTGTGTTAATATTAATCTGTGTTCTCTGTCAGTGTGTTAATATTACTGAGGACAGTGGGGGTGTTTTACACTTCACAGGGTGTATCTGACTGTGGGTCATGATATACACAGTGTGTCAGTGAGTGTGTTAATATTAATCTGTGTTCTCTGTCAGTGTGTTAATATTACTGAGGACAGTGGGGGTGTTTTACACTTCACAGGGTGTATCTGACTGTGGGTCATGATATACACAGTGTGTCAGTGAGTGTGTTAATATTAATCTGTGTTCTCTGTCAGTGTGTTAATATTACTGAGGACAGTGGGGGTGTTTTACACTTCACAGGGTGTATCTGGCTGTGGGTCATGATATACACAGTGTGTCAGTGAGTGTGTTAATATTAATCTGTGTTCTCTGTCAGTGTGTTAATATTACTGAGGACAGTGGGGGTGTTTTACACTTCACAGGGTGTATCTGACTGTGGGTCATGATATACACAGTGTGTCAGTGAGTGTGTTAATATTAATCTGTGTTCTCTGTCAGTGTGTTAATATTACTGAGGACAGTGGGGGTGTTTTACACTTCACAGGGTGTATCTGACTGTGGGTCATGATATACACAGTGTGTCAGTGAGTGTGTTAATATTAATCTGTGTTCTCTGTCAGTGTGTTAATATTACTGAGGACAGTGGGGGTGTTTTACACTTCACAGGGTGTATCTGACTGTGGGTCATGATATACACAGTGTGTCAGTGAGTGTGTTAATATTAATCTGTGTTCTCTGTCAGTGTGTTAATATTACTGAGGACAGTGGGGGTGTTTTACACTTCACAGGGTGTATCTGACTGTGGGTCATGATATACACAGTGTGTCAGTGAGTGTGTTAATATTAATCTGTGTTCTCTGTCAGTGTGTTAATATTACTGAGGACAGTGGGGGTGTTTTACACTTCACAGGGTTTATCTGACTGTGGGTCATGATATACTCAGTGTGTCAGTGAGTGTGTTAATATTAATCTGTGTTCTCTGTCAGTGTGTTAATATTCCTGAGGACAGTGGGGATGTTTTACACTTCACAGGGTGTATCTGACTGTGGGTCATGATATACACAGTGTATCAGTGAGTGTGTTAATATTAATCTGTGTTCTCTGTCAGTGTGTTAATATTACTGAGGACAGTGGGGATGTTTTACACTTCACCGGGTGTATCTGGCTGTGAGTCATGATGTGCACAGTGTGTCAGTGAATGTGTTAATATTAATCTGTGTTCTCTGTCAGTGTGTTAATATTCCTGAGGACAGTGGGGATGTTTTACACTTCACAGGGTGTATCTGACTCTGGGTCATGATATACACAGTGTGTCAGTGAGTGTGTTAATATTAATCTGTGTTCTCTGTCAGTGTGTTAATATTCCTGAGGACAGTGGGGGTGTTTTACACTTCACAGGGTGTAGCTGACTGTGGGTCATGATATACACAGTGTGTCAGTGAGTGTGTTAATATTAATCTGTGTTCTCTGTCAGTGTGTTAATATTCCTGAGGACAGTTGAGGTGTTTTACACTTCACAGGGTGTATCTGACTGTGGGTCATGATATACACAGTGTGTCAGTGAGTGTGTTAATATTAATCTGTGTTCTCTGTCAGTGTGTTAATATTCCTGAGGACAGTGGGGGTGTTTTACACTTCACAGGGTGTATCTGGCTGTGGATCATGATATACACAGTGTGTCAGTGAGTGTGTTAATATTAATCTGTGTTCTCTGTCAGTGTGTTAATATTGCTGAGGACAGTGGGGGTGTTTTACACTTCACAGGGTGTATCTGACTGTGGGTCATGATTTGCACAGTGTGTCAGTGAGTGTGTTAATATTAATCTGTGTTCTCTATCAGTGTGTTAATATTCCTGAGGACAGTGGGGGTGTTTTGCACTTCACAGGGTGTATCTGACTGTGGGTCATGATGGACACAGTGTGTCAGTGAGTGTGTTAATATTAATCTGTGCTCTCTGTCAGTGTGTTAATATTCCTGAGGACAGTGGGAGTGTTTTACACTTCACAGGGTTTATCTGACTGTGGGTCATGATATACACAGTGTGCCAGTGAGTGTGTTAATTTTAATCTGTGTTCTAAGACAGTGTGTTAATATTCCTGAGGACAGCGGGGGTGTTTTACACCTCACAGGGTGTATCTGACTCTGGGTCATGATGTACACAGTGTGTCAGTGAGTGTGTTAATATTAATCTGTGTTCTCTGTCAGTGTGTTAATATTACTGAGGGCAGTGGGGGTGTTTTACACTTCACAGGGTGTATCTGACTGTGGGTCATGATTTACACAGTGTGTCAGTGAGTGTGTTAATATTAATCTGTGTTCTCTGTCAGTGTGTTAATATTCCTGAGGACAGTGGGGGTGTTTTACACTTCACAGGGTTTATCTGGCTGTGGGTCATGATGTACACAGTGTGTCAGTGAGTGTGTTAATATTAATCTGTGTTCTCTGTCAGTGTGTTAATATTACTGAGGACAGTGGGGGTGTTTTGCACTTCAGAGTGTGTAACTGACTGTGGGTCATGATATGCACAGTGTGTCAGTGAGTGTGTTAATATTAATCTGTGTTCTCTGTCAGTGTGTTAATATTGCTGAGGACAGTGGGGGTGTTTTACACCTCACATTGTGTATCTGACTGTGGGTCATGATATACACAGTGTATCAGTGAGTGTGTTAATATTAATCTGTGTTCTCTGTCAGTGTGTTAATATTGCTGAGGACAGTGGGGGTGTTTTACACTTCACAGGGTGTATCTGACTGTGGGTCATGTTATACACAGTGTGTCAGTGAGTGTGTTAATATTAATCTGTGTTCTCTGTCAGTGTGTTAATATTCCTGAGGACAGCGGGGGTGTTTTACACTTCACAGGGTGTATCTGACTCTGGGTCATGATGTACACAGTGTGTCAGTGAGTGTGTTAATATTAATCTGTGTTCTCTGTCAGTGTGTTAATATTACTGAGGACAGTGGGGGTGTTTTACACTTCACAGGGTGTATCTGACTGTGGGTCATGATTTACACAGTGTGTCAGTGAGTGTGTTAATATTAATCTGTGTTCTCTGTCAGTGTGTTAATATTCCTGAGGACAGTGGGGGTGTTTTACACTTCACAGGGTTTATCTGGCTGTGGGTCATGATGTACACAGTGTGTCAGTGAGTGTGTTAATATTAATCTGTGTTCTCTGTCAGTGTGTTAATATTGCTGAGGACAGTGGGGGTGTTTTACACCTCACATTGTGTATCTGACTGTGGGTCATGATATACACAGTGTGTCAGTGAGTGTGTTAATATTAATCTGTGTTCTCTGTCAGTGTGTTAATATTGCTGAGGACAGTGGGGGTGTTTTACACTTCACAGGGTGTATCTGACTGTGGGTCATGATATACACAGTGTGTCAGTGAGTGTGTTAATATTAATTTGTATTCTCTGTCAGTGTGTTCATATTGCTGAGGACAGTGGGGGTGTTTTACACTTCACAGGGTTTATCTGACTGTGGGTCATGATGTACACAGTGTGTCAGTGAGTGTGTTAATATTAATCTGTGTTCTCTGTCAGTGTGTTAATATTGCTGAGGACAGTGGGGGTGTTTTGCACTTCAGAGGGTGTAACTGACTGTGGGTCATGATATGCACAGTGTGTCAGTGAGTGTGTTAATATTAATCTGTGTTCTCTGTCAGTGTGTTAATATTGCTGAGGACAGTGGGGGTGTTTTACACTTCACAGGGTGTATCTGACTGTGGGTCATGATATACACAGTGTGTCAGTGAGTGTGTTAATATTAATCTGTGTTCTCTGTCAGGTGTTAATATTCCTGAGGGCAGTGGGGGTGTTTTACACTTCACAGGGTGTATCTGACTGTGGGTCATGATATACATAGTGTGTCAGTGAGTGTGTTAATATTAATCTGTGTTCTCTGTCAGTGTGTTAATATTGCTGAGGACAGTGGGCGTGTTTTACACTTCACAAGGTGTATCTGGCTGTGGGTCATGATATACACAGTGTGTCAGTGAGTGTGTTAATATTAATCTGTGTTCTCTGTCAGTGTGTTAATATTCCTGAGGACACTGGGGATGTTTTACACTTCACAGGGTTTATCTGACTGTGGGTCATGATATACACAGTGTGTCAGTGAGTGTGTTAATATTAATCTGTGTTCTCTGTCAGTGTGTTAATATTGCTGAGGACAGTGGGGGTGTTTTACACTTCACCGGGTGTATCTGGCTGTGAGTCATGATGTACACAGTGTGTCAGTGAATGTGTTAATATTAATCTGTGTTCTCTGTCAGTGTGTTAATATTCCTGAGGACAGTGGGGATGTTTTACACTTCACAGGGTGTATCTGACTCTGGGTCATGATATACACAGTGTGACAGTGAGTGTGTTAATATTAATCTGTGTTCTCTGTCAGTGTGTTAATATTCCTGAGGACAGTGGGGGTGTTTTACACTTCACAGGGTGTATCTGACTGTGGGTCATGATATACACAGTGTGTCAGTGAGTGTGTTAATATTAATCTGTGTTCTCTGTCAGTGTGTTAATATTCCTGAGGACAGTGGGGGTGTTTTACACTTCACAGGGTGTATCTGGCTGTGGGTCATGATATACACAGTGTGTCAGTGAGTGTGTTAATATTAATCTGTGTTCTCTGTCAGTGTGTTAATATTCCTGAGGACAGTGGGGGTGTTTTACACTTCACAGGGTGTATCTGGCTGTGGGTCATGATATACACAGTGTGTCAGTGAGAGTGTTAATATTAATCTGTGTTCTCTGTCAGTGTGTTAATATTCCTGAGGACAGTGGGGGTGTTTTACACTTCACAGGGTGTATCTGACTGTGGGTCATGATGGACACAGTGTGTCAGTGAGTGTGTTAATATTAATCTGTGTTCTCTGTCAGTGTGTTAATATTACTGAGGACAGTGGGGGTGTTTTACACTTCACAGGGTGTATCTGACTGTGGGTCATGATTTACACAGTGTGTCAGTGAGTGTGTTAATATTAATCTGTGTTCTCTGTCAGTGTGTTAATATTCCTGAGGACAGTGGGGGTGTTTTACACTTCACAGGGTTTATCTGACTGTGGGTCATATTGGACACAGTGTGTCAGTGAGTGTGTTAATATTAATCTGTGCTCTCTGTCAGTGTGTTAATATTCCTGAGGACAGTGGGGGTGTTTTACACTTCACAGGGTTTATCTGACTGTGGGTCATGATATACACAGTGTGTCAGTGAGTGTGTTAATATTAATCTGTGTTCTCTGTCAGTGTGTTAATATTCCTGAGGACAGCGGGGGTGTTTTACACTTCACAGGGTGTATCTGACTCTGGATCATGATGTACACAGTGTGTCAGTGAGTGTGTTAATATTAATCTGTGTTCTCTGTCAGTGTGTTAATATTCCTGAGGACAGTGGGGGTGTTTTACACTTCACAGGGTTTATCTGGCTATGTGTCATGATGTACACAGTGTGTCAGTGAGTGTGTTAATATTAATCTGTGTTCTCTGTCAGTGTGTTAATATTACTGAGGACAGTGGGGGTGTTTTGCACTTCAGAGGGTGTAACTGACTGTGGGTCATGATATGCACAGTGTGTCAGTGAGTGTGTTAATATTAATCTGTGTTCTCTGTCAGTGTGTTAATATTGCTGAGGACAGTGGGGGTGTTTTACACCTCACATTGTGTATCTGACTGTGGGTCATGATATACACAGTGTGTCAGTGAGTGTGTTAATATTAATCTGTGTTCTCTGTCAGTGTGTTAATATTGCTGAGGACAGTGGGGGTGTTTTACACTTCACAGGGTGTATCTGACTGTGGGCCATGATATACACAGTGTGTCAGTGATTGTGTTAATATTAATTTGTGTTCTCTGTCAGATTGTTCATATTGATGAGGACAGTGGGGGTGTTTTACACTTCACAGGGTTTATCTGACTGTGGGTCATGATGTACACAGTGTGTCAGTGAGTGTGTTAATATTAATCTGTGTTCTCTGTCAGTGTGTTAATATTACTGAGGACAGTGGGGGTGTTTTACACTTCACCGGGTGTATCTGACTGTGGGTCATGATGTACACAGTGTGTCAGTGAGTGTGTTAATATTAATCTGTGTTCTCTGTCAGTGTGTTAATATTACTGAGGACAGTGGGGGTGTTTTACACTTCACAGGGTTTATCTGACTGTGGGCCATGATATACACAGTGTGTCAGTGATTGTGTTAATATTAATTTGTGTTCTCTGTCAGATTGTTCATATTGATGAGGACAGTGGGGGTGTTTTACACTTCACAGGGTTTATCTGACTGTGGGTCATGATGTACACAGTGTGTCAGTGAGTGTGTTAATATTAATCTGTGTTCTCTGTCAGTGTGTCAATATTACTTAGGACAGTGGGGGTGTTTTGCACTTCAGAGGGTGTAACTGACTGTGGGTCATGATATGCACAGTGTGTCAGTGAATGTGTTAATATTAATCTGTGTTCTCTGTCAGTGTGTTAATATTCCTGAGGACAGTGGGGGTGTTTTACACTTCACAGGGTGTATCTGACTGTGGGTCATGATATACACAGTGTGTCAGTGAGTGTGTTAATATTAATCTGTGTTCTCTGTCAGTGTGTTAATATTCCTGAGGACAGTGGGGGTGTTTTACACTTCACAGGGTGTATCTGACTGTGGGTCATGATATACACAGTGTGTCAGTGAGTGTGTTAATATTAATCTGTGTTCTCTGTCAGTGTGTTAATATTGCTGAGGACAGTGGGGGTGTTTTACACCTCACATTGTGTATCTGACTGTGGGTCATGATATACACAGTGTGTCAGTGAGTGTGTTAATATTAATCTGTGTACTCTGTGTGTGTTTTAATATTGCTGAGGACAGTGGGGGTGTTTTACACTTCACAGGGTGTATCTGACTGTGTGTCATGATATACACAGTGTGTCAGTGAGTGTGTTAATATTAATCTGTGTTCTCTGTCAGGTGTCAATATTACTGAGGACAGTGGGGGTATTTTACACTTCACATGGTGTATCTGGCTGTGGGTCATGATATACACAGTGTGTCAGTGAGTGTGTTAATATTAATCTGTGTTCTCTGTCAGTGTGTTAATATTGCTGAGGACAGTGGGCGTGTTTTACACTTCACAAGGTGTATCTGGCTGTGGGTCATGATATACACAGTATGTCAGTGAGTGTGTTAATATTAATCTGTGTTCTCTCTCAGTGTGTTAATATTGCTGAGGACAGTGGGGGTGTTTTACACTTCACAGGGTGTATCTGACTGTGGGTCATGTTATACACAGTGTGTCAGTGAGTGTGTTAATATTAATCTGTGTTCTCTGTCAGTGTGTTAATATTCCTGAGGACAGCGGGGGTGTTTTACACTTCACAGGGTGTATCTGACTCTGGGTCATAATGTACACAGTGTGTCAGTGAGTGTGTTAATATTAATCTGTGTTCTCTGTCAGTGTGTTAATATTACTGAGGACAGTGGGGGTGTTTTACACTTCACAGGGTGTATCTGACTGTGGGTCATGATTTACACAGTGTGTCAGTGAGTGTGTTAATATTAATCTGTGTTCTCTGTCAGTGTGTTAATATTCCTGAGGACAGTGGGGGTGTTTTACACTTCACAGGGTTTATCTGGCTGTGGGTCATGATGTACACAGTGTGTCAGTGAGTGTGTTAATATTAATCTGTGTTCTCTGTCAGTGTGTTAATATTGCTGAGGACAGTGGGGGTGTTTTACACCTCACATTGTGTATCTGACTTTGGGTCATGATATACACAGTGTGTCAGTGAGTGTGTTAATATTAATCTGTGTTCTCTGTCAGTGTGTTAATATTGCTGAGGACAGTGGGGGTGTTTTACACTTCACAGGGTGTATCTGACTGTGGGTCATGATATACACAGTGTGTCAGTGAGTGTGTTAATATTAATTTGTATTCTCTGTCAGTGTGTTCATATTGCTGAGGACAGTGGGGGTGTTTTACACTTCACAGGGTTTATCTGACTGTGGGTCATGATGTACACAGTGTGTCAGTGAGTGTGTTAATATTAATCTGTGTTCTCTGTCAGTGTGTTAATATTGCTGAGGACAGTGGGGGTGTTTTGCACTTCAGAGGGTGTAACTGACTGTGGGTCATGATATGCACAGTGTGTCAGTGAGTGTGTTAATATTAATCTGTGTTCTCTGTCAGTGTGTTAATATTGCTGAGGACAGTGGGGGTGTTTTACACTTCACAGGGTGTATCTGACTGTGGGTCATGATATACACAGTGTGTCAGTGAGTGTGTTAATATTAATCTGTGTTCTCTGTCAGTGTGTTAATATTGCTGAGGACAGTGGGGGTGTTTTACACTTCACAGGGTGTATCTGACTGTGGGTCATGATGTACACAGTGTGTCAGTGAGTGTGTTAATATTAATCTGTGTTCTCTGTCAGGTGTTAATATTCCTGAGGGCAGTGGGGGTGTTTTACACTTCACAGGGTGTATCTGACTGTGGGTCATGATATACATAGTGTGTCAGTGAGTGTGTTAATATTAATCTGTGTTCTCTGTCAGTGTGTTAATATTGCTGAGGACAGTGGGCGTGTTTTACACTTCACAAGGTGTATCTGGCTGTGGGTCATGATATACACAGTGTGTCAGTGAGTGTGTTAATATTAATCTGTGTTCTCTGTCAGTGTGTTAATATTCCTGAGGACAGTGGGGATGTTTTGCACTTCACAGGGTTTATCTGACTGTGGGTCATGATATACACAGTGTGTCAGTGAGTGTGTTAATATTAATCTGTGTTCTCTGTCAGTGTGTTAATATTGCTGAGGACAGTGGGGGTGTTTTACACTTCACCGGGTGTATCTGGCTGTGAGTCATGATGTACACAGTGTGTCAGTGAATGTGTTAATATTAATCTGTGTTCTCTGTCAGTGTGTTAATATTCCTGAGGACAGTGGGGATGTTTTACACTTCACAGGGTGTATCTGACTCTGGGTCATGATATACACAGTGTGACAGTGAGTGTGTTAATATTAATCTGTGTTCTCTGTCAGTGTGTTAATATTCCTGAGGACAGTGGGGGTGTTTTACACTTCACAGGGTGTATCTGACTGTGGGTCATGATATACACAGTGTGTCAGTGAGTGTGTTAATATTAATCTGTGTTCTCTGTCAGTGTGTTAATATTACTGAGGACAGTGGGGGTGTTTTACACTTCACAGGGTGTATCTGGCTGTGGGTCATGATATACACAGTGTGTCAGTGAGTGTGTTAATATTAATCTGTGTTCTCTGTCAGTGTGTTAATATTCCTGAGGACAGTGGGGGTGTTTTACACTTCACAGGGTGTATCTGGCTGTGGGTCATGATATACACAGTGTGTCAGTGAGAGTGTTAATATTAATCTGTGTTCTCTGTCAGTGTGTTAATATTCCTGAGGACAGTGGGGGTGTTTTACACTTCACAGGGTGTATCTGACTGTGGGTCATGTTATACACAGTGTGTCAGTGAGTGTGTTAATATTAATCTGTGTTCTCTGTCAGTGTGTTAATATTCCTGAGGACAGCGGGGGTGTTTTACACTTCACAGGGTGTATCTGACTCTGGGTCATGATGTACACAGTGTGTCAGTGAGTGTGTTAATATTAATCTGTGTTCTCTGTCAGTGTGTTAATATTACTGAGGACAGTGGGGGTGTTTTACACTTCACAGGGTGTATCTGACTGTGGGTCATGATTTACACAGTGTGTCAGTGAGTGTGTTAATATTAATCTGTGTTCTCTGTCAGTGTGTTAATATTCCTGAGGACAGTGGGGGTGTTTTACACTTCACAGGGTTTATCTGGCTGTGGGTCATGATGTACACAGTGTGTCAGTGAGTGTGTTAATATTAATCTGTGTTCTCTGTCAGTGTGTTAATATTGCTGAGGACAGTGGGGGTGTTTTACACCTCACATTGTGTATCTGACTGTGGGTCATGATATACACAGTGTGTCAGTGAGTGTGTTAATATTAATCTGTGTTCTCTGTCAGTGTGTTAATATTGCTGAGGACAGTGGGGGTGTTTTACACTTCACAGGGTGTATCTGACTGTGGGTCATGATATACACAGTGTGTCAGTGAGTGTGTTAATATTAATCTGTGTTCTCTGTCAGTGTGTTAATATTACTGAGGACAGTGGGGGTGTTTTACACTTCACAGGGTTTATCTGACTGTGGGTCGTGATGTACACAGTGTGTCAGTGAGTGTGTTAATATTAATCTGTGTTCTCTGTCAGTGTGTTAATATTGCTGAGGACAGTGGGGGTGTTTTACACTTCACAGGGTGTATCTGACTGTGGGTCATGTTATACACAGTGTGTCAGTGAGTGTGTTAATATTAATCTGTGTTCTCTGTCAGTGTGTTAATATTCCTGAGGACAGCGGGGGTGTTTTACACTTCACAGGGTGTATCTGACTCTGGGTCATGATGTACACAGTGTGTCAGTGAGTGTGTTAATATTAATCTGTGTTCTCTGTCAGTGTGTTAATATTACTGAGGACAGTGGGGGTGTTTTACACTTCACAGGGTGTATCTGACTGTGGGTCATGATTTACACAGTGTGTCAGTGAGTGTGTTAATATTAATCTGTGTTCTCTGTCAGTGTGTTAATATTCCTGAGGACAGTGGGGGTGTTTTACACTTCACAGGGTTTATCTGGCTGTGGGTCATGATGTACACAGTGTGTCAGTGAGTGTGTTAATATTAATCTGTGTTCTCTGTCAGTGTGTTAATATTGCTGAGGACAGTGGGGGTGTTTTACACCTCACATTGTGTATCTGACTGTGGGTCATGATATACACAGTGTGTCAGTGAGTGTGTTAATATTAATCTGTGTTCTCTGTCAGTGTGTTAATATTGCTGAGGACAGTGGGGGTGTTTTACACTTCACAGGGTGTATCTGACTGTGGGTCATGATATACACAGTGTGTCAGTGAGTGTGTTAATATTAATCTGTGTTCTCTGTCAGTGTGTTAATATTACTGAGGACAGTGGGGGTGTTTTACACTTCACAGGGTTTATCTGACTGTGGGTCGTGATGTACACAGTGTGTCAGTGAGTGTGTTAATATTAATCTGTGTTCTCTGTCAGTGTGTTAATATTGCTGAGGACAGTGGGGGTGTTTTGCACTTCAGAGGGTGTAACTGACTGTGGGTCATGATATGCACAGTGTGTCAGTGAGTGTGTTAATATTAATCTGTGTTCTCTGTCAGTGTGTTAATATTGCTGAGGACAGTGGGGGTGTTTTACACTTCACAGGGTGTATCTGACTGTGGGTCATGATATACACAGTGTGTCAGTGAGTGTGTTAACATTAATCTGTGTTCTCTGTCAGGTGTTAATATTCCTGAGGGCAGTGGGGGTGTTTTACACTTCACAGGGTGTATCTGACTGTGGGTCATGATATACATAGTGTGTCAGTGAGTGTGTTAATATTAATCTGTGTTCTCTGTCAGTGTGTTAATATTGCTGAGGACAGTGGGCGTGTTTTACACTTCACAAGGTGTATCTGGCTGTGGGTCATGATATACACAGTGTGTCAGTGAGTGTGTTAATATTAATCTGTGTTCTCTGTCAGTGTGTTAATATTCCTGAGGACAGTGGGGGTGTTTTACACTTCACCGGGTGTATCTGACTGTGGGTCATGATATACACAGTGTGTCAGTGAGTGTGTTAATATTAATCTGTGTTCTCTGTCAGTGTGTTAATATTACTGAGGACAGTGGGGATGTTTTACACTTCACAGGGTTTATCTGACTGTGGGTCATGATATACACAGTGTGTCAGTGAGTGTGTTAATATTAATCTGTGTTCTCTGTCAGTGTGTTAATATTGCTGAGGACAGTGGGGGTGTTTTACACTTCACCGGGTGTATCTGGCTGTGAGTCATGATGTACACAGTGTGTCAGTGAATGTGTTAATATTAATCTGTGTTCTCTGTCAGTGTGTTAATATTCCTGAGGACAGTGGGGATGTTTTACACTTCACAGGGTGTATCTGACTCTGGGTCATGATATACACAGTGTGACAGTGAGTGTGTTAATATTAATCTGTGTTCTCTGTCAGTGTGTTAATATTCCTGAGGACAGTGGGGGTGTTTTACACTTCACAGGGTGTATCTGACTGTGGGTCATGATATACACAGTGTGTCAGTGAGTGTGTTAATATTAATCTGTGTTCTCTGTCAGTGTGTTAATATTACTGAGGACAGTGGGGGTGTTTTACACTTCACAGGGTGTATCTGGCTGTGGGTCATGATATACACAGTGTGTCAGTGAGTGTGTTAATATTAATCTGTGTTCTCTGTCAGTGTGTTAATATTCCTGAGGACAGTGGGGGTGTTTTACACTTCACAGGGTGTATCTGGCTGTGGGTCATGATATACACAGTGTGTCAGTGAGAGTGTTAATATTAATCTGTGTTCTCTGTCAGTGTGTTAATATTCCTGAGGACAGTGGGGGTGTTTTACACTTCACAGGGTGTATCTGACTGTGGGTCATGATGGACACAGTGTGTCAGTGAGTGTGTTAATATTAATCTGTGTTCTCTGTCAGTGTGTTAATATTACTGAGGACAGTGGGGGTGTTTTACACTTCACAGGGTGTATCTGACTGTGGGTCATGATTTACACAGTGTGTCAGTGAGTGTGTTAATATTAATCTGTGTTCTCTGTCAGTGTGTTAATATTCCTGAGGACAGTGGGGGTGTTTTACACTTCACAGGGTTTATCTGACTGTGGGTCATATTGGACACAGTGTGTCAGTGAGTGTGTTAATATTAATCTGTGCTCTCTGTCAGTGTGTTAATATTCCTGAGGACAGTGGGGGTGTTTTACACTTCACAGGGTTTATCTGACTGTGGGTCATGATATACACAGTGTGTCAGTGAGTGTGTTAATATTAATCTGTGTTCTCTGTCAGTGTGTTAATATTCCTGAGGGCAGCGGGGGTGTTTTACACTTCACAGGGTGTATCTGACTCTGGGTCATGATGTACACAGTGTGTCAGTGAGTGTGTTAATATTAATCTGTGTTCTCTGTCAGTGTGTTAATATTCCTGAGGACAGTGGGGGTGTTTTACACTTCACAGGGTTTATCTGGCTGTGGGTCATGATGTACACAGTGTGTCAGTGAGTGTGTTAATATTAATCTGTGTTCTCTGTCAGTGTGTTAATATTACTGAGGACAGTGGGGGTGTTTTGCACTTCAGAGGGTGTAACTGACTGTGGGTCATGATATGCATAGTGTGTCAGTGAGTGTGTTAATATTAATCTGTGTTCTCTGTCAGTGTGTTAATATTGCTGAGGACAGTGGGGGTGTTTTACACCTCACATTGTGTATCTGACTGTGGGTCATGATATACACAGTGTGTCAGTGAGTGTGTTAATATTAATCTGTGTTCTCTGTCAGTGTGTTAATATTGCTGAGGACAGTGGGGGTGTTTTACACTTCACAGGGTGTATCTGACTGTGGGCCATGATATACACAGTGTGTCAGTGATTGTGTTAATATTAATTTGTGTTCTCTGTCAGATTGTTCATATTGATGAGGACAGTGGGGGTGTTTTACACTTCACAGGGTTTATCTGACTGTGGGTCATGATGTACACAGTGTGTCAGTGAGTGTGTTAATATTAATCTGTGTTCTCTGTCAGTGTGTTAATATTACTTAGGACAGTGGGGGTGTTTTGCACTTCAGAGGGTGTAACTGACTGTGGGTCATGATATGCACAGTGTGTCAGTGAGTGTGTTAATATTAATCTGTGTTCTCTGTCAGTGTGTTAATATTGCTGAGGACAGTGGGGGTGTTTTACACTTCACAGGGTGTATCTGACTGTGGGTCATGATATACACAGTGTGTCAGTGAGTGTGTTAATATTAATCTGTGTTCTCTGTCAGGTGTTAATATTCCTGAGGGCAGTGGGGGTGTTTTACACTTCACAGGGTGTATCTGACTGTGGGTCATGATATACATAGTGTGTCAGTGAGTGTGTTAATATTAATCTGTGTTCTCTGTCAGTGTGTTAATATTGCTGAGGACAGTGGGCGTGTTTTACACTTCACAAGGTGTATCTGGCTGTGGGTCATGATATACACAGTGTGTCAGTGAGTGTGTTAATATTAATCTGTGTTCTCTGTCAGTGTGTTAATATTCCTGAGGACAGTGGGGATGTTTTGCACTTCACAGGGTTTATCTGACTGTGGGTCATGATATACACAGTGTGTCAGTGAGTGTGTTAATATTAATCTGTGTTCTCTGTCAGTGTGTTAATATTGCTGAGGACAGTGGGGGTGTTTTACACTTCACCGGGTGTATCTGGCTGTGAGTCATGATGTACACAGTGTGTCAGTGAATGTGTTAATATTAATCTGTGTTCTCTGTCAGTGTGTTAATATTCCTGAGGACAGTGGGGATGTTTTACACTTCACAGGGTGTATCTGACTCTGGGTCATGATATACACAGTGTGACAGTGAGTGTGTTAATATTAATCTGTGTTCTCTGTCAGTGTGTTAATATTCCTGAGGACAGTGGGGGTGTTTTACACTTCACAGGGTGTATCTGACTGTGGGTCATGATATACACAGTGTGTCAGTGAGTGTGTTAATATTAATCTGTGTTCTCTGTCAGTGTGTTAATATTACTGAGGACAGTGGGGGTGTTTTACACTTCACAGGGTGTATCTGGCTGTGGGTCATGATATACACAGTGTGTCAGTGAGTGTGTTAATATTAATCTGTGTTCTCTGTCAGTGTGTTAATATTCCTGAGGACAGTGGGGGTGTTTTACACTTCACAGGGTGTATCTGGCTGTGGGTCATGATATACACAGTGTGTCAGTGAGAGTGTTAATATTAATCTGTGTTCTCTGTCAGTGTGTTAATATTCCTGAGGACAGTGGGGGTGTTTTACACTTCACAGGGTGTATCTGACTGTGGGTCATGTTATACACAGTGTGTCAGTGAGTGTGTTAATATTAATCTGTGTTCTCTGTCAGTGTGTTAATATTCCTGAGGACAGCGGGGGTGTTTTACACTTCACAGGGTGTATCTGACTCTGGGTCATGATGTACACAGTGTGTCAGTGAGTGTGTTAATATTAATCTGTGTTCTCTGTCAGTGTGTTAATATTACTGAGGACAGTGGGGGTGTTTTACACTTCACAGGGTGTATCTGACTGTGGGTCATGATTTACACAGTGTGTCAGTGAGTGTGTTAATATTAATCTGTGTTCTCTGTCAGTGTGTTAATATTCCTGAGGACAGTGGGGGTGTTTTACACTTCACAGGGTTTATCTGGCTGTGGGTCATGATGTACACAGTGTGTCAGTGAGTGTGTTAATATTAATCTGTGTTCTCTGTCAGTGTGTTAATATTGCTGAGGACAGTGGGGGTGTTTTACACCTCACATTGTGTATCTGACTGTGGGTCATGATATACACAGTGTGTCAGTGAGTGTGTTAATATTAATCTGTGTTCTCTGTCAGTGTGTTAATATTGCTGAGGACAGTGGGGGTGTTTTACACTTCACAGGGTGTATCTGACTGTGGGTCATGATATACACAGTGTGTCAGTGAGTGTGTTAATATTAATTTGTATTCTCTGTCAGTGTGTTCATATTGCTGAGGACAGTGGGGGTGTTTTACACTTCACAGGGTTTATCTGACTGTGGGTCGTGATGTACACAGTGTGTCAGTGAGTGTGTTAATATTAATCTGTGTTCTCTGTCAGTGTGTTAATATTGCTGAGGACAGTGGGGGTGTTTTGCACTTCAGAGGGTGTAACTGACTGTGGGTCATGATATGCACAGTGTGTCAGTGAGTGTGTTAATATTAATCTGTGTTCTCTGTCAGTGTGTTAATATTGCTGAGGACAGTGGGGGTGTTTTACACTTCACAGGGTGTATCTGACTGTGGGTCATGATATACACAGTGTGTCAGTGAGTGTGTTAATATTAATCTGTGTTCTCTGTCAGGTGTTAATATTCCTGAGGGCAGTGGGGGTGTTTTACACTTCACAGGGTGTATCTGACTGTGGGTCATGATATACATAGTGTGTCAGTGAGTGTGTTAATATTAATCTGTGTTCTCTGTCAGTGTGTTAATATTGCTGAGGACAGTGGGCGTGTTTTACACTTCACAAGGTGTATCTGGCTGTGGGTCATGATATACACAGTGTGTCAGTGAGTGTGTTAATATTAATCTGTGTTCTCTGTCAGTGTGTTAATATTCCTGAGGACAGTGGGGATGTTTTACACTTCACAGGGTTTATCTGACTGTGGGTCATGATATACACAGTGTGTCAGTGAGTGTGTTAATATTAATCTGTGTTCTCTGTCAGTGTGTTAATATTGCTGAGGACAGTGGGGGTGTTTTACACTTCACCGGGTGTATCTGGCTGTGAGTCATGATGTACACAGTTTGTCAGTGAATGTGTTAATATTAATCTGTGTTCTCTGTCAGTGTGTTAATATTCCTGAGGACAGTGGGGATGTTTTACACTTCACAGGGTGTATCTGACTCTGGGTCATGATATACACAGTGTGACAGTGAGTGTGTTAATATTAATCTGTGTTCTCTGTCAGTGTGTTAATATTCCTGAGGACAGTGGGGGTGTTTTACACTTCACAGGGTGTATCTGACTGTGGGTCATGATATACACAGTGTGTCAGTGAGTGTGTTAATATTAATCTGTGTTCTCTGTCAGTGTGTTAATATTACTGAGGACAGTGGGGGTGTTTTACACTTCACAGGGTGTATCTGGCTGTGGGTCATGATATACACAGTGTGTCAGTGAGTGTGTTAATATTAATCTGTGTTCTCTGTCAGTGTGTTAATATTCCTGAGGACAGTGGGGGTGTTTTACACTTCACAGGGTGTATCTGGCTGTGGGTCATGATATACACAGTGTGTCAGTGAGAGTGTTAATATTAATCTGTGTTCTCTGTCAGTGTGTTAATATTCCTGAGGACAGTGGGGGTGTTTTACACTTCACAGGGTGTATCTGACTGTGGGTCATGATGGACACAGTGTGTCAGTGAGTGTGTTAATATTAATCTGTGTTCTCTGTCAGTGTGTTAATATTACTGAGGACAGTGGGGGTGTTTTACACTTCACAGGGTGTATCTGACTGTGGGTCATGATTTACACAGTGTGTCAGTGAGTGTGTTAATATTAATCTGTGTTCTCTGTCAGTGTGTTAATATTCCTGAGGACAGTGGGGGTGTTTTACACTTCACAGGGTTTATCTGACTGTGGGTCATATTGGACACAGTGTGTCAGTGAGTGTGTTAATATTAATCTGTGCTCTCTGTCAGTGTGTTAATATTCCTGAGGACAGTGGGGGTGTTTTACACTTCACAGGGTTTATCTGACTGTGGGTCATGATATACACAGTGTGTCAGTGAGTGTGTTAATATTAATCTGTGTTCTCTGTCAGTGTGTTAATATTCCTGAGGGCAGCGGGGGTGTTTTACACTTCACAGGGTGTATCTGACTCTGGGTCATGATGTACACAGTGTGTCAGTGAGTGTGTTAATATTAATCTGTGTTCTCTGTCAGTGTGTTAATATTCCTGAGGACAGTGGGGGTGTTTTACACTTCACAGGGTTTATCTGGCTGTGGGTCATGATGTACACAGTGTGTCAGTGAGTGTGTTAATATTAATCTGTGTTCTCTGTCAGTGTGTTAATATTACTGAGGACAGTGGGGGTGTTTTGCACTTCAGAGGGTGTAACTGACTGTGGGTCATGATATGCATAGTGTGTCAGTGAGTGTGTTAATATTAATCTGTGTTCTCTGTCAGTGTGTTAATATTGCTGAGGACAGTGGGGGTGTTTTACACCTCACATTGTGTATCTGACTGTGGGTCATGATATACACAGTGTGTCAGTGAGTGTGTTAATATTAATCTGTGTTCTCTGTCAGTGTGTTAATATTGCTGAGGACAGTGGGGGTGTTTTACACTTCACAGGGTGTATCTGACTGTGGGCCATGATATACACAGTGTGTCAGTGATTGTGTTAATATTAATTTGTGTTCTCTGTCAGATTGTTCATATTGATGAGGACAGTGGGGGTGTTTTACACTTCACAGGGTTTATCTGACTGTGGGTCATGATGTACACAGTGTGTCAGTGAGTGTGTTAATATTAATCTGTGTTCTCTGTCAGTGTGTTAATATTACTTAGGACAGTGGGGGTGTTTTGCACTTCAGAGGGTGTAACTGACTGTGGGTCATGATATGCACAGTGTGTCAGTGAGTGTGTTAATATTAATCTGTGTTCTCTGTCAGTGTGTTAATATTGCTGAGGACAGTGGGGGTGTTTTACACCTCACATTGTGTATCTGACTGTGGGTCATGATATACACAGTGTGTCAGTGAGTGTGTTAATATTAATCTGTGTACTCTGTGTGTGTTTTAATATTGCTGAGGACAGTGGGGGTGTTTTACACTTCACAGGGTGTATCTGACTGTGTGTCATGATATACACAGTGTGTCAGTGAGTGTGTTAATATTAATCTGTGTTCTCTGTCAGGTGTCAATATTACTGAGGACAGTGGGGGTATTTTACACTTCACATGGTGTATCTGGCTGTGGGTCATGATATACACAGTGTGTCAGTGAGTGTGTTAATATTAATCTGTGTTCTCTGTCAGTGTGTTAATATTGCTGAGGACAGTGGGCGTGTTTTACACTTCACAAGGTGTATCTGGCTGTGGGTCATGATATACACAGTGTGTCAGTGAGTGTGTTAATATTAATCTGTGTTCTCTCTCAGTGTGTTAATATTGCTGAGGACAGTGGGGATGTTTTACACCTCACAGGGTTTATCTGACTGTGGGTCATGATATACACAGTGTGTCAGTGAGTGTGTTAATATTAATCTGTGTTCTCTCTCAGTGTGTTAATATTGCTGAGGACAGTGGGGGTGTTTTACACTTCACCGGGTGTATCTGGCTGTGAGTCATGATGTACACAGTGTGTCAGTGAGTGTGTTAATATTAATCTGTGTTCTCTGTCAGTGTGTTAATATTCCTGAGGACAGCGGGGGTGTTTTACACTTCACAGGGTGTATCTGACTGTGGGTCATGATGGACACAGTGTGTCAGTGAGTGTGTTAATATTAATCTGTGTTTTCTGTCAGTGTGTTAATATTACTGAGGACAGTGGGGGTGTTTTACACTTCACAGGGTGTATCTGACTGTGGGTCATGATTTACACAGTGTGTCAGTGAGTGTGTTAATATTAATGTGTGTTCTCTGTCAGTGTGTTAATATTCCTGAGGACAGTGGGGGTGTTTTACACTTCACAGGGTGTATCTGGCTGTGGGTCATGATGTACACAGTGTGTCAGTGAGTGTGTTAATATTAATCTGTGTTCTCTGTCAGTGTGTTAATATTACTGAGGACAGTGGGGGTGTTTTGCACTTCAGAGGGTGTAACTGACTGTGGGTCATGATATGCACAGTGTGTCAGTGAGTGTGTTAATATTAATCTGTGTTCTCTGTCAGTGTGTTATATTTACTGAGGACAGTGGGTGTGTTTTACACTTCACAGGGTGTATCTGACTGTGAGTCATGATGTACACAGTCTGTCAGTGAGTGTGTTAATATTAATCTGTGTTCTCTGTCAGTGTGTTAATATTGCTGAGGACAGTGGGGGTGTTTTACACCTCACATTGTGTATCTGACTGTGGGTCATGATATACACAGTGTGTCATTGAGTGTGTTAATATTAATCTTTGTTCTCTGTCAGTTTGTTAATATTGCTGAGGACAGTGGGGGTGTTTTACACTTCACAGGGTTTATCTGACTGTGGGTCATGATATACACAGTGTGTCAGTGAGTGTGTTAATATTAATCTGTGTTCTCTGTCAGTGTGTTAATATTGCTGAGGACAGTGGGGGTGTTTTACACTTCACAGGGTGTATCTGACTGTGGGTCATGATATACACAGTGTGTCAGTGAGTGTGTTAATATTAATCTGTGTTCTCTGTCAGTGTGTTAATATTGCTGAGGACAGTGGGGGTGTTTTACACTTCACAGGGTTTATCTGACTGTGGGTCATGATATACACAGTGTGTCAGTGAGTGTGTTAATATTAATCTGTGTTCTCTGTCAGTGTGTTAATATTGCTGAGGACAGTGGGGGTGTTTTACACTTCACAGGGTTTATCTGACTGTGAGTCATGATGTACACAGTGTGTCAGTGAGTGTGTTAATATTAATCTGTGTTCTCTGTCAGTGTGTTAATATTGCTGAGGACAGTGGGGGTGTTTTACACTTCACCGGGTGTATCTGGCTGTGAGTCATGATGTACACAGTGTGTCAGTGAGTGTGTTAATATTAATCTGTGTTCTCTGTCAGTGTGTTAATATTCCTGAGGACAGTGGGGGTGTTTTACACTTCACAGGATGTATCTGACTGTGGGTCATGATATACACAGTGTGTCAGTGAGTGTGTTAATATTAATCTGTGTTCTCTGTCAGTGTGTTAATATTCCTGAGGACAGTGGGGGTGTTTTACACTTCACAGGATGTATCTGACTATGGGGCATGATATACACAGTGTGTCAGTGAGTGTGTTAATATTAATCTGTGTTCTCTGTCAGTGTGTTAATATTACTGAGGACAGTGGGGGTGTTTTACACTTCACAGGGTGTATCTGACTGTGGGTCATGATATACACAGTGTGTCAGTGAGTGTGTTAATATTAATCTGTGTTCTCTGTCAGTGTGTTAATATTACTGAGGACAGTGGGGGTGTTTTACACTTCACAGGGTGTATCTGGCTGTGGGTCATGATATACACAGTGTGTCAGTGAGTGTGTTAATATTAATCTGTGTTCTCTGTCAGTGTGTTAATATTACTGAGGACAGTGGGGGTGTTTTACACTTCACAGGGTGTATCTGACTGTGGGTCATGATATACACAGTGTGTCAGTGAGTGTGTTAATATTAATCTGTGTTCTCTGTCAGTGTGTTAATATTACTGAGGACAGTGGGGGTGTTTTACACTTCACAGGGTGTATCTGACTGTGGGTCATGATATACACAGTGTGTCAGTGAGTGTGTTAATATTAATCTGTGTTCTCTGTCAGTGTGTTAATATTACTGAGGACAGTGGGGGTGTTTTACACTTCACAGGGTTTATCTGACTGTGGGTCATGATATACACAGTGTGTCAGTGAGTGTGTTAATATTAATCTGTGTTCTCTGTCAGTGTGTTAATATTCCTGAGGACAGTGGGGATGGTTTACACTTCACAGGGTGTATCTGACTGTGGGTCATGATATACACAGTGTATCAGTGAGTGTGTTAATATTAATCTGTGTTCTCTGTCAGTGTGTTAATATTACTGAGGACAGTGGGGGTGTTTTACACTTCACAGGGTGTATCTGACTGTGGGTCATGATGTACACAGTGTGTCAGTGAGTGTGTTAATATTAATCTGTGTTCTCTGTCAGGTGTTAATATTACTGAGGACAGTGGGGGTGTTTTACACTTCACAGGGTGTATCTGACTGTGGGTTAATATTAATCTGTGTTCTCTGTCAGTGTGTTAATATTACTGAGGACAGTGGGGGTGTTTTACACTTCACAGGGTTTATCTGACTGTGGGTCATGATATACACAGTGTGTCAGTGAGTGTGTTAATATTAATCTGTGTTCTCTGTCAGTGTGTTAATATTCCTGAGGACAGTGGGGGTGTTTTACACTTCACAGGGTGTATCTGACTGTGGGTCATGATATACACAGTGTATCAGTGAGTGTGTTAATATTAATCTGTGTTCTCTGTCAGTGTGTTAATATTACTGAGGACAGTGGGGGTGTTTTACACTTCACAGGGTGTATCTGACTGTGGGTCATGATGTACACAGTGTGTCAGTGAGTGTGTTAATATTAATCTGTGTTCTCTGTCAGGTGTTAATATTACTGAGGACAGTGGGGGTGTTTTACACTTCACAGGGTGTATCTGACTGTGGGTCATGATATACACAGTGTGTCAGTGAGTGTGTTAATATTAATCTGTGTTCTCTGTCAGTGTGTTAATGTTACTGAGGACAGTGGGGGTGTTTTACACTTCACAGGGTGTATCTGACTGTGGGTCATGATATACACAGTGTGTCAGTGAGTGTGTTAATATTAATCTGTGTTCTCTGTCAGTGTGTTAATATTACTGAGGACAGTGGGGGTGTTTTACACTTCACAGGGTGTATCTGACTGTGGGTTAATATTAATCTGTGTTCTCTGTCAGTGTGTTAATATTCCACCCTAGCCAAATCGCCCCTATCACATTTTACTCTCTCTCTCCCCCCACAACTCCTCTTGCACCTTCTCCTCCTTTGAGCTCATCACTTTGTTCCCCAAATCCCATCCCCCACTCCCATACACCATTCCCCGATACCACTACCCCCGAACACCCCTCCCTCACTCCCATACCCCACATCCCACCCAGCCACCCCTCTCCCACTCCCCTTCCCCACTCCCCTCCCAACTTCCCTCCTTCATTCCCCTCCCCCACTTCCCAACCCCACCCCCAAACACACTCCCCTATCCCACTGCTTCCCCCACTGCCCTCCCTCACTCTCCTACCACACACCCCTCCCCCACTCCCCTCCCCCACTACCCTCCCCAACTCCCCTCAACCGCTCCACTCCCCAACTCCATCACTATCGCCCCTCCCCCACTCCCCTCCCCCACTGCCCTCCGCCAATCCCCTCCGCCAATAAGCTCCCCCACTCCCCTCCACACTCCCCTCCCCAACTCCGCTCCCCTACTCCCCTCTTCCCTCCCCTCCCACACTACCCTCCCACACTCCCCAGCCCACTTCCCTCCCCCACTCCCCTACCCCATTCCAGCTGCCACTCCCCTACCCTACTCCCCTTCCCCACTCCACTCCCCTCTCAATGCCTCCACTCCCCTACCGCACTCCCCTCCCCAGTCCCCTTACCACTCCACTCCCACACTCCCCTACATCATTCCCCTACCCCACTCCCTTACACCACTCCCATCCCCCACTCCTCTACCACACTCCCCTTCCCTACCCCCTTCCCACACTCCCCCTACCGAACTCCCCTCCCACACTCCCCGACCACACTCCCCTACCACGCTCCCCTCCCACACACCCCTCTCCCAGCCCTGACTCACCTACCGCACTCCCCTACCCCACTTCCTGTCCCCCACTGCCCACTCCCACTCCCTTCACCCACTCCCCTACCCCACTCCCATACCCCACTCCCCTCCCCCACTCCCTGTCCCCCACTCCCCTCCCCCACTCCCCTAACCCACTCCCCTACCCCACTCCCCTTTAACACTCCCCTACCACACCCTCTGTCCCCAATCCCTGTTCCCCCACTCCCTGTCCCCCACTCCCTGTCCCCCACTCCCCTCCCCCACTCCCCTCCCCACTCTCCTACCCCACACTCCTCCCCCACTCCCCGCCACACTCCCCTCCCCAACTCCCCTCAACCGCTCCACTCCCCAACTCCACAAGCATCTCCTCTCTCCCACTCCCTTCCCCAACTCCCCTCCACCAATCCCCTCCACCAATCCACTCCCCCAGACCCCTCCCCACTCCCCTCCCCAACTCCGCGCCCCTACTCCCCTCTCCGCTCCCCTCCCACTCTACCCTCCCTCACTCCCCAGCTCACATCCCTCCCGCACTCCCCTACCCCATTCCTGCCGCCACTCCCCTCCCCCACTCCCCTCCCCTACTCCACACCCGTCTCACTGCCCCACTCCCTTACCCCACTCCCCTCGCCAGTCCCCTTTCCACTCCCCTCCCACACACCCCTACATCACTGCCCTACCCCACTCCCCTACCCCACTCCCATCCCCCACTCCCTTACAACACTCCCCTTCCCTACTCCCTTCCCACACTCCCCCTACCGAACTCCCCTCCCATACTCCCCGACTACACTCCCCTACCACACTCCCCTCCCCCACTCCCCTCCCCCCACCCCAACTCACCTACCGCACTCCCCTACACCACTTCCTGTCCCCCACTCCCCTCTCCCACTCCCTTCATCCACTCCACTCCCCCACTCCCCTCCCCCACTCCCCTATATCACTCCCCTACCCCACTACCTATCCCCCACTCCCTGTCCCCCACTCCCCTCCCACACTCCCCTACCCCACTCCCCTACCCCACTCCCCTCGACCACTCCCCTAACCCACTCCCCTATATCACTCCCCTACCCCACTCCCCCTGTCCCCATTCCCTGTCCCCCACTCCCCTCCACAACTCACCTCCCCCACTCCCCTACTCCACTCCTGCACCCCACTCCTTACCCCCACTCCTCTACCCAACTCCCCTCCCCAACTCCCCTCCCCAACTCCCCTCCCCCCTCCCCTCCCCCACTCCCCACCCAACTCATTACCCCACTCCCCTACCCCACTTCCCTCACCAACTCCCTTACCACCCACACCTACTCCACTCCCCTCCCATACTCACCTCCCCCACTCCCCTCCACAACTCCCCTCCCTCACTTCCCTCCAGAACACCCCTCCCCAACTCCCCCCAACAGCCCTCCCCCACTTCCCTCCCCCACCTCCCTCCCCCACACCCCTCCCCCACTCCCCTCCCCAACTCCTCTCCCCACTCCCCTCCCCCTCTCCCCGCCCCAGCTCCTCTCGTCCACTCCCCTCCCACATTAACTTCCCCCACTCTCCTCCCCACTCCCCTCCCCAACTAGCCTCCCCAACTCTGCTACCACACTCCCCTACCCCATTCGCTGAACCCACTCCCTTACCACACCCCACCACCAATCCCCTCCCCTACTCCGATCCACCACTCCGCTTCCCTCCACCTCTTCACTGCCCTCACCTAAGACAATCCCATCCTCCACTACCCTCCCCACTCCCCTGCCCCACTCCCCGACCCCACACCCCGACCGCAGTGCCCTCCACAACTCCCCTACCCCACTCCCCTACCCCACTCCCCTACCACACTCCCCTATGCCACTCCACGACCCTACTCCCCTACCGCACTCCCCTCCACAACTCCCCTACCCCACTCCCCTACCCCATTCCCCTCCTCCACACCCCTCCCCACTCCCCTACCTCACTCCCCTCCCCCACACCCCTACCCACCTCTCCTACCCCACCCCATCCCCCACTCACCTTCTCTCCACCTCCTCACTGCCCTCCAATACCCAACGCCCCTACCCCACTCCACTATCCCATTCCCACTCCCCTACCACACTCCCATCCCCCACTCGCCTCCCCCACTCCCCTACATCACTCCCCTACCCCGCGCCCTGTCCCCCACTCCCCTCCCCAACTCCAATCCCCCACTCCCCTATCCCACTCCCCACCCCACTTCCATCTCACACTCCTCTACCCCACTCCCCTCCCCAAGTCCCCTCCCCAACTCCCCTATCCCACTCCCCTCCACAGCGCCCCCGCAACTCCCCTCACAAACTCCCATACCCCACTCCCCTCCACCACTCACATCCCCCACTCCCCTCCCCAACTCCCCTGCCTCACTTCCTTTCCCCACTCCCCTCCCCAAATCCTCCCAACTTTCCTCCCCCACTCCCCCACTCCCCGGCCTATCTCTCCTCCCCACTCCCCTCCCAAACTCCCTGACCCCATCCCCTACCCCATTCTCCTACCCCACTCCCCTAACTCACTCCCTTACCACATCCCCTCCACCACTCAGCTTCCCTCCACCACTTCACTGCCCTGCCCAACCACACTCCCATCCCCCAGTACACTCCCCCAATCCCCAACCCCACTCCCCTCCCCCACTCCCCTACTGCACTCCCTGTACAACTCCCCTACCCCACTCCCCTACCACACTGCCCTACCCCACTCCCCTACCCCAATCCCCTACCACACTCCCCTACCCCACTCCCCTCCACCACTCCCATACCTCACTACCCTCTCCTACTCACGTACCCACATCTCCTACCACACCCCTTCCCCACTCCCCTTCCCTCCACTTCCTCACTGCCCTCCACTACCCAACACCTCGACCCTACACACATCCTCACTCCCCTCCCCACTCCCCTTCCCTCCACCTCCTCACTGCGCTCACCTATCCCACGCCCCTTTCCCACTCCCTACATCACCCCCCTCCCCCACTCCCCTCCCCAACTCCCCTCCCAAACTCCCTGACCACATCCCCTACCCAATTCTCCTACCTCAATCCCCTACCTCACACCCTTACCACACACCCTCCTCCAATCACCTCACCCACAACCCTCCACCACTCAGTTCCCTCCACCTCTTCACTGCCCTGCCCAACCACACTCCCATCCCCCAGTACACTCCCCCAATCCCCAACCCCACCCCCCCTCCCCCATTCCCCTACTGCACTCCCTCTTCAACTCCCCTACCCCAATCCCCTACCACACTCCCCTACCTCACTCCCCTCCACCACTCCCATACCTCACTATCCTCCTCTACTCCCATACCCACATCTCCTACCACATCCCTTCCCCACTCCCCTTCCCTCCACTTCCTCACTGCCCTCCACTACCCAACACCTCGACCCTACACACATCCTCACTCCCCTCCCCACTCCCCTTCCCTCCACCTCCTCACTGCGCTCAACTATCCCACGCCCCTTTCCCACTCCCTACATCACCCCCCTCCCCCACTCCCCTCCCCCACTCCCCTCCCAAACTCCCTGACCACATCCACTCCCCTCCCCCACTCCCCTCCCAAACTCCCTGACCACATCCCCTACCCAATTCTCCTACCTCACTCCCCTACCTCACACCCTTACCACACCCCCTCCTCCAATCACCTCACCCACTCCCCTCCACCACTCAGTTCCCTCCACCTCTTCACTGCCCTGCCCAACCACACTCCCATCCCCAGTACACTCCCCCAATCCCCAACCCCACTCCCCTCCCCCATTCCCCTACTGCACTCCCTCTACAAATCCCCTACCCCACTCCCCTACCACACTGCCCTATCCCACTCCCCTACCCCAATCCCCTACCACACTCCCCTACCCCACTCCCCTCAACCACCCCCATACCTCACTACCCTCCCCTACCCCCGTACCCACATCTCCTACCACACCCCTTCCCCACTCCCCTTCCCTCCACCTCCTCACTGCCCTCCACTACCCAACACCTCGACCCTACACACATCCTCACTCCCCTCCCCACTCCCCTTCCCTCCACCTCCTCACTGCGCTCCCCTATCCCACGCCCCTTTCCCACTCCCTACATCACTCCCCTCCCCCACTCCCCTCCCCCACTCCCCTCACAAACTCCCCTCACCCACTCCCTACATCACTCCCCTACCCCATTCCTTGTCGCCCACTCCCCTCTCCCACTCCCCTCTGCCACTCCCCTAACGTAGTCGCCTTTCCCACTCCCCTACCTCACTCCCCTCCCCCACTCCCCTCTCCCACTCCCCTCCCCCACTCCCCTCCCCCACTCCCCTCACAAACTCCCCTCACCCACTCCTCTACATCACTCCCCTACCCCACTCCTTGTCCCCCACTCCCCTCTCCCACTCCCCGCTCCCACTCCCCTAACATAGTCCCCGACCCCACACCCCTGCCTTACTCCCCTCCCCCACTCCCCGCCCCAACTCCCCTCCCCATTCCCATCCACCACTATTCTACCCCACTCCCCTGCCCAACTCCCCTGCCTCACTCCCCTCCCCCACTCTCCTCAACAACTCCAATACACCACTCTCTATACTCCCCTCCCCCACTCCCCGCCCCAACTCCCCTCCCCATTCCCATGCACCACTATTCTACCCCACTGCCCTCCCCAACTCCCCTACATCACACCCCTACCCCACCCCTTGTCCCCCACTCCCCTCTCCCACTCCCCGCTCCCACTCCCCTAACGTAGTCCCCTACCCCACACCCCTGCCTTACTCCCCTCCCCCACTCCCCGCCCCAACTCTCCTCCCCATTCCCATCCACCACTATTCTACCCCACTCCCCTCCCCGACTCCCCTCCCCAACTCCCCTCCCCCACTCCCTTCCCCCACTCCTCTACCCCACTCCCCGCCCCAACTCCCCTCCCCATTCCCATCCACCACTATTCTACCCCACTCCCCTCCCCTACTCCACTCCCCTCACCCCACGCCCACGGCCCTATGCCACTCCCCTACCCCACTCCCTCTCCCCCACTCCCCTCCCTCCCCTCCCACACTCCATACCCCACTCCCCTACCCCACACCCCTACCCCACTCTCCACACCCACTCCCATCCCCAACTCCCCTCCCCACTCCCCTACCCCACTCCCACACCCCACTACCCTCACCCACTCCTCTCACACACTCCCCTCCCCCTCTCCTCTCCGCAACTCCCCGCAACCACCTCTCCCCACGCCCCTCCCCCACTCACTTCCCCCACTCCCCTACCGCAGTCCCCTATCCAACCCTCCTCAACTCCCCTTCCCAACTACCATCCCCAACTCTCCTCCCTCACTCCCCCACCAATTCCCATACCCAACTCCCCTGCACCACTTACCACCCCACTCCCTTCCCCCACACCCCTTCTCAACACCCCACCCCCACTCCCATCCTCAATTCCCCACCCCCACTCCCCTCACTCACTCCCCTGCCCCACTCCGCTCACCCACTCCTCTCCCGAACTCTCCAACCCCACCCCCCTCACCAACTCCCATACCCAACTCCCATGTTCCACATCCCACCCCACTCCCCACCCCACTCCCCTCACCACGCCCCTCCCCCATTCCACTCCCCTCTCCCCTCCCCCACGGACCTTTGCCACTCCCCTACCCCACTCCCAGTCCCCCACTCCCCTCCCTCATTCCCCTCCCCCAGTCCCCTTCCCCACTCCACTACCGCACACCCATACCCCACTCCTCACACCCACTCCCATACCCAACAAGCCTCCCCCACTCCCCTACCCCATACCTGCACCCCACTACACTCCCCTCCCCCTCTCCTCTCCGCAACTCCCCGCAACCACTCCTCTCCCCACTCCTCTCCCCCACACCTTCCCCTACTCCCCTACGGCTCTCCCCTCCCCAACTCCCCTTCCCAACTCCCACCCCCAAATCTCCTCCCCCACTCCCCTCACCAACTCCCATACCCAACTCCCCTGCCCGACTTACCACAACACTTCCCTCCCCCACACCCCTTCTCAACTCCCCTCCCTCACTCACTCCCCTCCCCCACTCCCCACCCCAACGCTGCTCCCCCACTGCCCGCACCAACTACCATACCCTGCTCCCCTCCCCCACTCCCCTCCCCCACTCCCCTACCTCACTTTCCTCACCAACACCCCGCCCTCACTCCCCTCCCCCACTCCCCTCCCCAGCTCCCCTCCCCAACTCCGGTACCGGACTCCCATCCCCCACTCCACTCCCACACTCCCCTCCCCCACTCCAGTCCCTAACTCCCCTCCCCCACACCCCTCTTCAACTCCCCTCCCTCACTCCCCTACCCCACTCCCCTCACCCACTCCCCTCCCCCACTCCCCACCTCCACTCACCTCCCCAACTCCCCTCCCCAACTCCCCACCCCAAATCCCCTGCCGCACTCCACTCCCCAACTCCCCTCCCCAACTCCCCTCCCCAACTCGCCTCCCTCATGCCCCTACACTACTCCCCTCCCCAACTCCCCACCCCAACTCCCCTACCGCACTCCACTCCCCAACTCCCCTCCCCCAATCCACTCCCCCGCTCCCCTCCCGCACTTACCTCTAACAACTCCCCTGCCCCTCCCCTACCTCGCTCTCCTCCCCACTCCCATCTCCCACTCCCCTACTTCACAACAAATCCCCACTCCCCTACCCCACTCCTCACATCCAATCCCCTCCACTACTACCCTCCCCAACTCCCCTCCCCAACGCCCCTCCCCCACTCCCCAACCCACTCCCCTCCCCCTCCTCTCTGTAACTCCCCTCCCCCACTCCCCTACCGCACTCCCCTTCCTCACACACTACCTCAACTCCCCTCCCTCACTCCCCTCCCCCGCTCACCTCCACAACAACCCTCACTCACTCCCCTACCCCACCTCTCACCCCCACTCCAGTCCCAACCTCCCCTCCCCCACTCACCTCCCCAACTCCACAACCCCAATCACCTCCCACACTCCCCTCCCCACTCCAGTAGCCAAATCCCCTCCCCCACTCCCCTCCCCCACCCCATCCCCCACGCCCCTCCCCAAGTCCCCTCCCCAACTCCTCTCCCACATTCGTACCCACTGCCCTCCCCCACTCCTGTACCCCACTCCCCTCCCCATCTCCTCTCCGCAACTCCCCTCAACAACTCCGCTCCCCAACCCCTGCCACAACTCCCCTCGCCCACTGTACTACCCCACTCCTCTACCCCACTCCCCTCCCCAACTCCCCTCCCCGAACACTCCTCCCGCACTTCCCTCACAATCTCCCATACCCCACTCCCCTACTCCACTCCACGACATCACACCCCTACCCCAATCCCCTACACCACTCCACTCTCCTAACCCACTCCCTTCCCCCACTCCCTTCCCCCACTCGCTTCCCCCACTCGCTTCCCCCACTCCCCTACCCCCACTCCCCTACCCCCACTCCCCTACCCCTACTCCCCTACCCCCACTCCCCTTTCCCACTCCCCTTTCCCACTCCCCTTTCCCACTCCCCTCCCTCACTTCCCGACCCCACTTCCCGACCCCACACCCCTACCACACTTCCCGACCCCACACCCCTACCACACTTCCCTCCCAAACTCCCCTCCCCACTCTCATTCCCTCCACCTCCTCAATGCCCTGCCCTGTCCCACTCCCCTGTCCCACTCCCCTCCCCCACTCCCCTAACCCACTCCCCTAACCTACTCCCCTAACACACTCCCCTACCCCACACTCCCCTACCCCACACTCCCCTACCCCACACGACCCTCCCCCACACGACTCTCCACCACACTCCCCTCCCCCACTCCACTCCCCTCCCCACTCCCCTCCCCCACTCCCCTCCCCCACTCTCCTCCCCCAGTCCCCTCCCCGATTCCCCTACCTCACTCCCCTCCCCTCTCCCCAACCCCACTCACATAACACACACCCCTCCCCCACTCCCCTACCCCATTCTACTCCCCTTCCCTCCAAATCCTCACTGCCCTCCCCTACACCACTCCCCTACCCCACTCTTCACCCCCACTCCCCCACCGCACTCCCCTCCACAACTCCCCTACTCCACTCCCCTACCCCACTCCCCGTCACCACACCCTTACCCCACTCCGCTACCCCACTCCGCTACCCCACTCCCTGACACCACATCCCTACCGCAGTCCGCTCCCCAACTTTCATACCCCACTCCCCTCCCCTCCACCTCCTCACTGCCCTCCACTACCCAACACTCCTAACCCACACACCTCCCCCACTCCACTCCCCAACTCCCATTCCCTCCACTCCCCTCCCCTCTCCCTGCCCCCACTCACTTACGCCACTCCCCTATCCCATTCACTGCCCCCACTCCCCTCCCACACTCCCCTATCGCACTCACAAACCCCACTCCCCTCTCCCACTCCTCCACCCGACTCCCCTCCCCCTCTCCTCTCCTCTCCGCATCTCCCCTTCCCCACTCCTCTCCCACACTCCCTGCCTCAACTCCCGTCTCTCACTCCCCTAAACATCTCCCCTTCCCCCTCCCCTCCCCCACTACCCTCCGCCACTCCCCTCCCCCACTCCCCTCCCCCACACCCGTGCCCCACACCCCTGACCCACACCCCTACCCCACTCCACTACCCCACTCCGCTACCCCACTCCACTACCCCACTCCGCTACCCCACTCCCGTCCCCAATTACCTACCTCACTCCCCTCCCATACTCCCCTACCCACCTCCCCTTCCCCACTCCCCTTCCCCACTCCCCTTCCCCACTCCCCTTCCCCACTCCCCTTACCTCCACCTCCTCACTGCACTCCAGTCCCCATCTCCCCTACCCCACACACCTCCCCCAGCCCCTCCCTCACTCCACCTCTCTCCACATCCTCACTTTGCTCCAGTCCCCAACTCCCCTACCCTACATACCTCCCCCACTCCCCTCCCCCTCTCTCCTCCCCTTTCTCCTCCCCCTCTCATCTCTGCAAAACTCCTTCCCCACTCCTCTACCGCACTCCTCTACCCCACTCCTCTACCCCAAGTACCCTCCCCAAGTCCCCTCCCCAGGTCCCCTTCCCAGGTCACCTCCCCAACTACCCTCACCATCTCCCCTTCCCCCACTCCCCTCCCTCACTCCCATTCCTCACTCCCCTATCCCACTCCCCTCCCGCACACCCCTCCCACTCTCCCCTCCCCCGCTCCCCTCCCCCGCTCCCCTCCCCCGCTCCCCTCACCCACTCCCCTCCCCACTCCCCTCACCCACTCCCCTCCCCCACGAACTACCCTCACATCCCTCCCCACTCCCCTCCCCACTCCCCTCCCACCTCCCCTCCCCCACTCCCCTCCCCCACACCCCTCCCCCAACTCCCCTCCCCACACTCCCCTCACCCCCCTCCCCACACCCCACTCCCCCACTCCACTCCACTCCCCCACTCCACTCCCCCACCCCACTCCCCCAATCCACTCCCCCACCCCACTCCCCCACTCCACTCCCCCACCCACTCCCCTCCCCAACTCTCCTCCCCAATCCCCTCCCGACTCCCCCCCTCTCGCCTGCCCCTCTCCACTACCCCACTCTCCTCCCGTCCACCACTCCGCTTCCCTGCACCTCCTCACTGCCCTCCCCTACAACACTCCCATCCCCCACTCCACTCGCCAACTCCCCTACCCCACACACCTCCCCCACTCCCCTATCCCACTCCCCTATGCCACTCCCCTATCCCACTCCACTTTCCCACATCCCTACCCCACTCCCCTAACTCACTCCGCTCCCGAACTCCACTACCCCACTCCCCTCCCACATTCCCCTACCCCCTCCCCTAGCCACCCCCTCCCACACACCCCACCCCCCCACACTCCCCTCCCCTTACTCCAGTCCACCTCTGCGCTTCCCTGCAACTCTTCACAGCCCTCTCCTGCCACACTCCCATCACCCACTACCCTCACGCACTCTCCTACAGCACTCCACTCCCCCATTTCTCACAACAACTCCACTACCCCATTCCAAATCACCACACCCCTACCCCACTCCCCTATCCCACTCGTTACCGCACTCCCCTACCGCACTCCCCTTCCCCACTCCGCTCCACCATTCCCATCCCCCACTCCCTACCCCCACTCCCCTAACTCACTCCACTCCCCCACTCCCCTCCCCCACCCCACGCACATCATCCACTCCCCTACCCCGATTACCCTACCTCACTCCCCTCCCCACTCCCCTACCAGACTCCCCTACCTCACTCACATAACACACACCCCTCGCCCACTCCCCTCCCCCAATACGCTATCCCACTCCCCTTCCCTCCAAATCCTCACTGCCCTCCCCTACACAACGCCCCTACTCCACTCCACACCCCCACTCCCCTACCGCACTCCCCTACCGCACTCCCCTACCGCATTCCACGACCGCACTCCCCTCCACCACTCCCCTTCCACACTCCCCTCCCTCACTACCCTCCCCCACTAACCTCCCCAACTACCCTCCCCAACTCCCCTCCCCAACCCCCCACCCCAACTCCCCACCCCAACTCCCCTTCCACACTTCCCCTTCCACACACCCCTCCTACACTCCCCTCCCACATTTCCCTCCCACACTCAACTCCCCCACTCAACTCCCCCACTCAACTCCCCAACTCCCCTACCCGACTACCCTCCCCAACTCCCCCCCAACTCCCCTCCCCCTACTCCCCTCCCCCACTCCCATCCCCCACTCCCCTCTCCCACTCCCCTCCCCCCACTCCCCTCCCCCCACTCCTCCACCCCACTCCCCTCTGTCTCTCCTCACCGCATCTCCCCTTCCCCACTCCTCTCCCACACTCCCTGCCTCAACTCCCCTCCCCCACTCCCCTAAACCACAGCCCTTCACCCTCCCCTCCCCAACACCCTCCCCCACTCCCCTCCCTCAATCCCCTCGTCAACTCCCCTCCCTCACTCCCATCCCTCACTCCCCTCCCCCACTTCCCTACCCCACTCCCCTCCCCAACATCCCTACCCCACTCCCCTCCCCAACTCCCTTCCCCAACTCCCCTCCCCAACTCCCCTCTCCCACTCCACTCCCCAAATTCACTCCCCCAACTCCTCTCCGCCCACTCACTTCCCCCGCTCCCCTCCCCCACACCCCTCCCCCGCTCCCGTCCACCACTCCGTATCCCTGCACCTCCTCACTGCCCTCCCGTACCCCACTCCCCTCCCCCACTCCCCTACCCACTCCCCTCCCCATTCCCCTCCCCCACTCCCCTCCCCCACACCCCTACCCCTACCCCACTCCGCTCCCCAACTCCCCTACCTCTCTCCCCTCCCCCTCCCCACTCCCCTCCCCCACTCCCCTTCCCCACTCCCCTTCCCCACTCCACTTTCCCACTCCCCGACACCACTCCCCTTACCCACATCCCTTCCCTCCAAATCCTCACTGCCCTCCCCTACACCACTCCCCTCCCCCACTCCCTTTTCCTCCACCTCCTCACTGTCCTCCAATCCCCTCCCCTACTCCCCTTCCTTCTCCTCCACACTGCCCTCCCCTACCCAACTCCCCTACTCCACTGTCCTGCCCACTCCCCACGCCACTCCCCTTCACTCCACCTCCTCACTGCCCTCCCCCACTTCCACCAGTCCCCAACCCCACTCCCCTCCCCAACTCCCCTCCCCCTCACACCACCCCCAGATCCCTCCCCAACTCCCCTCCCCAACTCCCCTCACCCACTCCCCTCACCCACTCCCCTCCCCCACTCCCAAACACCCCACCCCAAATCCCCTCCCCCACACCCCTGCACCTCTCCCCTATGCCACTCTCCTCCCAATTCCCCTATCACACTCCCCTCCAAAACTCCCCTCCCCCAATCCCCAACTCCCCTCCCCACTCCCATCCCCCGCTACCCTCCGCCACTCCCCTCCCCCACACCCCTACCCCACACCCCTGCCCCACACCCCTGCCCCACTCCACTACCCCACTCCACTACCCCACTCCAGTCCCCAATTACCTACCTCAGGCCCCTCCCATACTCCCCTAGTCACCTCTCCTACCCCACTCCCCTTCCCCACTCCCCTTCCCTCCACCTCCTCACTGCACCCCTGTCCCCAACTCCCCTACCCCAAACACCTCCCCCAGGCCCCTCCCTCACTCCACTTCTCTCCACATCCTCACTGTGCTCCAGTCCCCAACTCCCCTACACCACACATCCCCCACTCCCCTACATCACTCCCCTACATCACTCCCCTACATCACTCCCCTCCCCCACTCCACTCCCCTCCCCCACTCCCCTCCCCCTCCCCCTCCCCCTCCCCCTCCCCCTCTCTCCACCACCTCTCTCCTCCCCGTCTCATCTCTGCAATACTCCTTCCCCACTCCTCTACCCCACTCCTCTACCCTACTCCTCTAGCCCACTCCTCTACCCCAAGTCCCCTCCCCATGTCCCCTCCCCATGTCCCCTCCCCATGTCCCCTCCCCAGGTCCCCTCCCCAGCTCCCCTCCCCAACTCCCCGCAATATCTACCCTCACCATCTCCCCTCACCATCTCCCCTCACCATCTTGCCTCACCAACTCCCCTTCCCCCACTCCCCTCCTCCCACTCCCCTCCCGCACTCCCCTCACGCACACCCCTTCCACTCTGCCCTCCCCCGCACCCCTCCCGCACTCCCCTCCCCACTAGCCACCCTCACATCCTTCCCCACCCCACGCCCCCACTCCACGCCCCCACTCCACACCCCCACTCCACTCCCAGACCGACTCCCCTCCCCAACTCTCCTCCCCAATCCCCTCCACACTCCCATCCCCAACTCTCCTACCTCACACCCCTCCCCCAATCCCCTTCCCTCCACCTCCTCACTGCCCTCCACAACCCAACTGCCCTACCCCACACACCTCCCCCACTCCCCTATCCCACTCCCCTTCCCTCCACCTCCTCACTGCGCTTCCCTATCCCACACCCCTATCCCACTCCCCTTCCCCCTCCCCTCCCCCACACCCCTCCCCCACTCCCCTCCCCCACTCCCCTCCCTCAATCCCCTCGTCAACTCCCCTCCCTCACTCCCCTCCCTCACACCCCTCCCTCACTCCCCTCCCCCACTTCCCTACCCCACTCCTCTCCCCAACTCCCCTCCACAACTCCCCTCCCCCGCTCCTCTCCCCCACACCTCACACCCGCTCCCCTCCCCCGCCCCCTCCCCCGCTCCTGTCCACCACTCCGTATCCCTGCACCTCCTCACTGTGCTCCTGTACCCCACTCCCCTCCCCCACTCCCTTCCCCCACTCCCCTCACCCACACCCCTACCCCACACTCCTACCCCACTCCGCTCCCCAACTCCCCTAACCCTCTCCCCTCCCCCCGCCCCCACACCCCTCCCCCACTCCCCTCCACCACTCCCCTTACCCGCATCCATTCCCTCCAAATCCTCACTGCCCTCCCCTGCACCACTCCCCTCACCCAATCCCTTTTCCTCCACCTCTTCACTGTCCTCCAATCCCCTTCCCTACTCCCCTTCCTTCTCCTCCACACTGCCCTCCCCACCACACTCCTATCCCCCACTCCGCTCCCCAACTCTCCTACCTCACACCCCTCCCCAACTCCCCTTCCCTCCACCTCCTCACTGCCCTCCTCAACACAACTCCCCTACCCCACACACATCACCCACTCCACTCACCCACTCCCCTTCCCTCCACCTCCTCACTGCGCTCCCCTATCCCACTCCCTTATCCCACTCCACTATCCCACTGCCCTATCCGACTCCACTTTCCCACTTCCCAACCCCACTCCTCTAACACACTCCCCTCCCCAACACCATTACCCCTCTCCACTCCACCATTCCCCTAACCCCCTCCCCTAGCCCACTCCGTCCCACACTCCCCTTCCCCCACTCCAGTCCACCTCTGCGCTTCCCTGCACATCTTCACTGCCCTCCCCGACCACACTCCCATACCTCACTACCCTCACGCACACCCCTACCCCACTCCCCTACACCACTCCCCTACCCCACTCCCCTACCGTACTCCACTAGCGCACTCCACTAGCGCACTCCACTACCGCACCCCTCTCCACCACTCCCCTAACCCACTCCCCTCCCCCACTCCCCTCCCCCGCTCCCCTCCCCCGCTCCCTGACATCACACCGGCTCCCCCACTCCCCTCACCCACTCCCCTCCCCCACTCCGCCCCACAACCCTCCCCCTTTCCCCTCCCCCACTCCCCTCGCCCACTCCCCTCGCCCACTCCCCTCCCCCACTCCACTCCCCCACACCCCTCGCCCACTCCACTCCCGACACTCCTCCCCCACTCCACTCCCCTCCCCCACTCCCCTCCCCCTCACCCCATCCCCACTCCCCTCCCCCACTCTCCTCCCGTCCAACACTCCACTTCCCTGCACCTCCTCATAGCCCTCCCCTACAACACTCCCATCCCCCACTCAACTCCCCAACTCTCCTGCCTCACACCCCTTCCCCACTGCCCTTCCCTCCATCTCCTCACTGCCCTCCTCAACCCAACTCCGCTACCCCACACACCTCACCAACTCGACTCACCCACTCCCCTTCCCTCCACCTCCTCACTGCGCTCCCCTATCCCACTCCCCTATCCCACTCCACTATCCCACTGCCCTATCCGACTCCACTTTCCCACTTCCCTACCCCACTCCCCTAACTCACTCCCCTCCCCAACTCCACTACCCCTCTCCACTCCACCATTCCCCTAACCCCCTCCCCTAGCCAAACCCTCCCACCCTCACCTCCCCCCACTCCAGTCCACCTCTGCGCTCCCCTGCATCTCTTCACTGCCCTCCCCTAACACACTCCCATCCCCCACTACGCTCCCGCATTCCCCTACCCCACTCCCCTACCGCACTCCACCCCCCCCACTCCCCTACCGCACTCCCCTCCACAACTCCCCTACACCACTCCAAATCACTACACCACTCCTCTACCCCACTCCCTACCTCAACTCCCCTCCCCACTCCCCTAAACCACTCCCCTTCCCACTCCCCTCCCCACTTCCCACCCCCACTCCCCTCCCCTCCCCCCAATCCCCTCCCCCACTCTCCTCCCCCACTCCGTATCCCTGCACCTCCTCACTGCCCTCCCGTACCACACTCCCCAGCACCACTCCGCTCCCCCACTCCACTCCCCCACTCCACTCCCCACTCCACTCCCCCTCTCCCCTCCCCCACTCCCCTCACCCCCTCCCCTCCCCCACTCCTCTACCCCACCCCACTCCCCTCCCCCACTCCCCTCCCCCACTCCCCTACCCCACTCCCCTACCCCACTCCACACCCCACTCCCATACCTAACTCCCATCCACAACTCCCCTACCCCACTCACCTACACCACTCCGCTCCCCTCTCCCCTCCCCCTCTCCCCTCCCCCACTCCCCTCCCCCACTCCCGTCCCCCACTCCCCTCCCGTCCAACACTCCGCTTCCCTACACCTCCTCACTGCCCTCCCCCACCACACTCCTAACCCCCACTCCGCTCCCCAACTCTCCTACCACACACCCCTCCCCCACTCCCCTTCCCTCCACCTCCTCACTGCCCTCCACAACCCAACTCCCCTACCCCACACATGTCCCCAACTCCAGTCACCCACTCCCCTTCCCTCTACTTCCTCACTGCGCTCCCCTATCCCACTCCACTTTCCAACTTCCCTACCCCACGCCCCTAACTCACTCCCCTCCCCAACTCCACTACCCCTCTCCACTCCACCATTCCCATGCACCCCTCCCCTAGCCACCCTCCCCTAGCCACCCCGTCCCACACACCCCTCCCCCCACTCCAGTCCACCTCTGCGCTCCCCTGCACCTCTTCACTGCCCTCCCCTACCACACTCCCATCCCCCACTACGCTCCCGCATTCCCCTACCCCACTCCCCTACCCACACCCCTACCCACTCCCCTAAACCACTCCCCTTCCCCCTCCCCTTCCCTCCCCTCCCCCACTCCCCTGCCCCAATCCCCTCCCCCACTCCCGTCCCCCACTCCCCTCTCCCACTCCCATCACAAACACCCCCCTACCCCCCACTCCCCTACTCCGCTCCCCTCCCCCACACCCCTCCCCCACACCCCTCGTCAACTCCTCTCCCACACTCCCCTCCCCCACTCCCCTCCCTCACGTCCCTCCGCCACTCTCCTCCCACAATCTACTCCCTCACTCACCTCCCCAACTCCCCTCCCCTAACCCCTCCCACACTAACCTCCCACACACCCCTCCCCACTCCCCTCCCCTCCGACACTCCCCTCCGCCTCTCTCCTCCGCCACTCTCCTCCTGAACACCCCTCCCCCACTTCCCTTCCCCACCTCCTGCCCCACTCCACTCTCCTCACCCATTCCCATCCTCCACTCCCCTCCCCCACTCCCGTCCAACACTCCGCATCCCTGCACCTCCTCACTGCCCTCCCGTACCACACTCCCCTCCCCCACTCCCCTACCCTACTCTCGTACCCCACTCCACTCCCCCACTCCCATACCTCACTCCCCTTCACAACTCCCCTACCTCGCTCCCCTACCCCTCTCCCCTACCCCGCTCCCCCACTCCACTCCCCCACTCCGCACCCCCACTCCGCACCCCCACTCCTCACACCCACTCCCCTCCCCCACTACCCTTCCCAACTCCACTACCCCACTCCCATCCCCCATTCCCCTCTCCCACTCCCCTAGCCCACCCCCTCCCACACTCCCCTCCCCCCTCTCCAGTCCACCTCTGCGCTTCCCTGCACCTCTTCACAGCCCTCCCCTACCACACTCCCATCCCCCACTACCCTCCCGCACTCCCCGACCCCACTCCCCGTTCGCACTCCCCGACCCCACTCCCCGTTCGCACACCCCGGCCCCACTCCCCAAACCCCACTCCCCAAACCCCACTCCCGAAACCGAACTCCCCAAACCCCACTCCCCAAACCCCACACCCCCAACCGCACTCCCCCAACCCCACTACCCCAAACCCCACTCCCCAACCCCACACCCCTCCCCCACTCCCACTCCCCTCCCCCACTCCCTGACACCACACCCGCTGCCCCACTCCCCTGCCCCACTCCCCTCACCCACTCCCTGACACCTCACCCGCTGCCCCAACCCCCTGCCCCACTCCCCTGCTCCACTCCCCTGCCCCACTCCCCTGCCCCACTCCCCTCACCCACTCCCTGACACCTCACCCGCTGCCCCACTCCCCTGCTCCACTCCCCTGCTCCACTCCCCTGCCCCACTCCCCTGCCCCACTCCGCTACCGCACTCCACTACCCCACTCCGCTACCCCACTCTGCCACCACACTCTGCTACCCCACTCCGCTACCCCACTGCACTACCCCACTCCCCTCCCACACTCCCCTCCCCTACCGCTGTCCGCTCCCCAACTTTCCTAGCCCACTCCCCTCCCCTCCACCTCCTCACTGCCTTCCACTACCCAACTCTCCTACCTCACACACCTCCCCCACTCCACTCCCCAACTCCCATTCGCTCACCTCCCCTCCCCCACTCCACTCCCCTCTCCAAGCCCCCACTCACTGACGCCACTCCCCTACCCATTCCCTGTCCCCCACTCCCCTCCCTATTCCCTGTCCCCCACTCCCCCCCCTCACTCCCCTACCGCACTCACAAACCCCTCTCCGCTCTCCCACTCCTCCACCCCACTCCCTTCCCCCTCTCCTCTCCGCAAATCCCCTTCCCCCTCCCCCTCCCCAACTCCCCTCCCCAACGCACCTCCCCCGCTCCCCTCCCCCACTCCCCTCCCCCACTCCCCTACTCCACTCCCCTCATTCCACTCCCCTCCGCCACACCCCTCGTCAACTCCCCTCCGCCACACCCCTCGTCAACTCCCCTCCCCCACTCCCCTCATCAACTCCCCTCCCCCACTCCCCTCACACACTCCCCTACCAGATCCCCTCACCCGCCCCCTCCCCCACTCCCCTCCCCCACTCACCTCCCCCTCTCCTCTCCCCTCTCTCCTCCCCCTCTCTCCTCCCCCACTCTCCCCTCCCCCCCATTCTCCTCCCCCACTCTCCCCTCTCCCACTCCCCTCCGACCCAACTCCACTCCCCACTCCCCCCTTCCCTCCACCTCCTGACAGCACACCCCTACCAGACTCCACGACACCACTCTGCACCCCCACTCCCCTCCTCTACTCCCCTACCCCACCGCACATCCCTCCCAAACTCCCCTACCAGACGCCCTCCCCCACTCCCCTCCCCTCCCCCACTCCCCTCCCCCTCTCCCCTCCCCAAATCGCCTCCCCCACTCCCCTTCCCTCCACATCCTTACAGCCCTCCTCTACTCCACTCCCCTTCAACACTCTGATCCCCCACTAGCCCCACCAATCCCCTACCCCGCTTCTCTCCAAAACTCCCCTACCCTCTCCCCACCCCCACTCACCTACACCACTTCCCTCCCCCACTCCCCTCCCCCACTCCCCTACTCCACTCCCCTCATTCCACTCCCCTCCGCCACACCCCTCGTCAACTCCCCTCCGCCACACCCCTCGTCAACTCCCCTCCCCCCACTCCCCTCATCAACTCCCCTCCCCCACTCCCCTCCCACACTCCCCTACCAGATCCCCTCACCCGCCCCCTCCCCCACTCCCCTCCCCCACTCACCTCCCCCTCTCCCCTCCCCCTCTCTCCTCCCCCTCTCTCCTCCCCCACTCTCCCCTCCCCCCCATTCTCCTCCCCCACTCTCCCCTCTCCCACTCCCCTCCGACCCAACTCCACTCCCCACTCCCCTTCCCTCCACCTCCTGACAGCACACCCCTACCAGACTCCACGACACCACTCTGCACCCCCACTCCCCTCCTCTACTCCCCTACCCCACCGCACATCCCTCCCAAACTCCCCTACCAGACGCCCTCCCCCACTCCCCTCCCCTCCCCCACTCCCCTCCCCCTCTCCCCTCCCCAAATCGCCTCCCCCACTCCCCTTCCTCCACATCCTTACAGCCCTCCTCTACTCCACTCCCCTTCAACACTCTGATCCCCCACTAGCCCCACCAATCCCCTACCCCGCTTCTCTCCAAAACTCCCCTACCCTCTCCCCACCCCCACTCACCTACACCACTTCCCTCTCCCACTCCCTGACATAACTCCCCTACCCCACTCCCCTACCCCACTCCCCTACCCATTCCACTACCCCAGTCCCGTCGCCAATCCCCTACTCACACCCCTCCCATACTCCCCTACCCACCTCTCCTACCCCACTCTCTTACCCCACTCCCCTTCCCTCCACCTCCTCACTGCACTCCAGTACCCAACTCCCCGACGCCACTGCCCTCCCCCACTCCCCACGACACTCCCCCACTGCCCTACCTCGCTCCATTCCCCCAGTTATCACCCCCACTACCTTACCCCACTCCCCTCTACACTCCCCTCCCAATCCCCTCCCCACCCCTGTCCCCACTTCCCTCCCCCACTACCCCACCCCACTCACCTAACACACACCCTACCCCACTCCACTCCCCCATTCCCCTCTCCCACTCCCCTTCCCTCCATCTCCTCACTGCACCCCTACCCAACTCCCCTCCCCACTCCCCTTCCCTCCACCTCCTTACAGCCCACCCCTACCACACTTCCCGACACCACACTGCACCCCCACCCCCTCCTCCACTCCCCTACCCCACTACCCCACCGCACCTCCCTCCCAAACTCCCCTACCAGACGCCCACCCCCACTCCCCTCCCCCAAACCCCTCCCCACACCCCTCCCCCACTCCCCTCCCCTACTCCCCTCCCCCACTCCCCTCCCCCACTCCCCTCCCCAATCCGCACCCCCACTCCCCAAGCCAACTCCCCTCCCCCACTCCCCTCCCCAACTCCCCTTCCCTCCACCTCCTTCCAGCGCTCCCCTACTCCACTCCCCTACACCACTCTGATCCCCCACTAGCCTCACCACTCCCCTCGCCCACTCCCCTCCCCAACTCCCCTTCCCTCCACCTCCTTCCAGCGCTCCCCTACTCCACTCCCCTACACCACTCTGATCCCCCACTCACCTACACCACTCCCCTAACCCACTCCCTGTCCCCCACTCTCCTCCCCCACTCCCCTCCCCAACTCCCCTCACCCAGTCTCCTCCCACACTCCCCTCCCTCACTCCCCTACAACTCTAACCTCCCCCACTCCCCTCCGCACTCCCCTCCGCACTCCCCTCCCCACTCCCCTCCCCCACTCCCCTCCCCCACTCCCCTCCTCACTCACTTCCCACACTAACCTTCCCCACTCGCTCCCCCACGCCCCTCCCCACTCACCTCCCACACTAACCTCCCCCACTCGTCTCCCCACTCCCCTCCCCACTCCCCTCCCGCTCTTGCCTCCCCCAATCCCCTCCCCCACTCCCAACTCCCCTCCCCACTCCCCTCACTCACTAATCTCCCCCACTCCCCTCCCACACTAACCTCCCCCACTCCCCTCCCAACTCCCCAATCGCACTCCCCTCCACAACACCCCTACCCCTCTCCCCTACCCCAAACCCGACCCCACACCCCTACCCCACACCCCTACCCTACTCCCCTACCCCAGTCCACTACCCCAGTCCCATCGCCAATCTCCTCTCTCACACCCCTCCCATACTCCCATACACACCTCTCCTACCCCACTCCCCTCCCCACTCCCCTCCCCACTTCCATCCCCCACTTCCCTCCCCCACTCCCCTCCCCTTTCTCCTAACTCACTCCCCACCCCATACCCATACACCACTCCCCTCCCCCACTGCCCTACCTCACTCCACTCCCCCAGTTAACGCACCCACTACCTTACCCCACTCCCCTCCCCACTCCACTCCAAACGTCCCTCCCCCACTCCCCTCCCCATTCCCCAACCTCACTCACCACCCCATACCCATACCTCAATCCCCTCTCCCACTCCCCTTCCCTCCATCTCCTCACTGCCTCCCTACCAAACCCCCCTCCTCACTCCCCTTCCCTCCACCTCCGAACAGCACACCCCGACCACACTCCCCGACACCAGTCTGCACCCCCACCCCCTCCTCCACTCCACTACCCCACTATCCCACTGCACTTCCCTCCCAAACTCCCCTACCAGACGCCCTCACCCACGCCCCTCCCCCAGGCCCCTCTCCCACGCCCCTCTCCCACTCTGCTCCCCAACTGTCCTCCCCAACTCCCATCCCCCACTATCCTCCCCACCCCAACTCCCCTACCACAATGCCCTACACCACGCCCCTCCCCAACTCCCCTCCCCAACTGTCCTTCCCTCCACCTCCTTACATCCCTCCCCTACTCCACTCCCCTACACCACTCCCGTACCCTCTCCCCACACCACTCACCTACACCACTCCACTAACCCACTCCCTGTCCCCAATCCCCTCCCTCACCCCACTCCCCCATTCACCTCCCCAACACCCATCACTCACTCCCCTACAAACTACGCTCCCCAACTCCACTACCGCAATGCCCTCCACCACTCCCCGCCACAACTCCCCTCCCCCACTCCACAGCTCCCCCACCCACTCCCCGCCCCCACTGCCCTACCTCACTCCACTCACCCAGTTGCCGCCCCCACTACCATGCCCCACTCCCCTCCCCACTCCCTTCCCCCACTCGCCTCCCCATACCCCTACCTCACTTCACTCCCCCACTCCCCTACCCCACTCACATAACACACACCCCTCCCCCACTCCCCTCCCCCATTCCCCTCTCCAACCCCCTTCCCTCCATCTCCTCACTGCCCCACTACCCAAATCCCCTCCCCACTCCCCTTCCCTCCACTTCCTTTCAGCCCACCCCTACCACACTCCCCGACACCACTCTGCACCCCCACCCCCTCCTCCACTCCCCTACCCCACTACCCCACCGCACTTCCCTCCCAAACTCCCCTACCAGACGCCCTCCCCCACTCCCCTCCCCCACACCCATCCCCACACCCCTTCCCCACTCCCCCACTCCCCTCGCCCACTCCCCTCCCCCCCTCCCCCTCCCCCACACTCCTCACCCACTACCCTACCGCTATGGCCTACCCCACGCCCCTCCACAACTCCCCTCCCCAACTCCCCTTCCCTCCATCTCCTGACAGTCCTCCCCTACTCCACTCCCCTACAGCACTCTGCTCCCCCACTAGCCCCACCACTCCCCTACCCCACTCCCCTCCAAAACTCCCATAACCTCTCCCCACCCCCACTCACCTACACCACTCCCCTAACCCACTCCCTGTCCCTCAATCCATTCCCTGACTACCCAAACCCCACTCGCCTCCCCCACGCACCTCCCCAACTCCCCTCCTCCACACCTCGACCCCACTCTCCACCCCTCTCCTCGAGGCAATACCCCTCCCCACACCTCGCCCCACTCCCTGCCTCCACTCCCCCACCCCACGCTCCCCTCCCCCACTCCCCTCCACCACTCCCCTCCCCCACTCCCCTCCCCCGCTCCCCTCCTAAACTCCCCTCCCCCACACCCCTCCTCAACTCCCCTAACTCCCCTTCCCCACTCAACTCCCCTACCACGCACTCTTCCCACACTCCTCCCCACACCTCTCCCCTACTCCCCACTCCCACTCCCCTCCCCCACTCCCCTCCCCACTGCCCTCCACCAAATCCCCCACCACACTCCCCTCCCACACTCCCCTCCCCCAAATCCCCTGCCCCAATTCCCCTACCGCACTCCCATCCCCCACTCCCATCCCCCACTACCCTCCCCAACTACCTCTCCCACTACCCTCTCCCACTCCACTGCCCCACTCCACACCCCCACTTCACTCCCCCCTCCCCACCCCCACTCTCCTCCCCCACTGCCCACCCCCACTCCTCACCCCCACTCCACACGCCCACTCCCCTCCCCACTCCCCTCCCGCACTCTCCTCCTCCACTCTCCTCCCTACTCTCCTCCTCCACTCTCCTCCCAAACTCTCCTCCCCCACTCCCCTCCCCCACTCTCCTCCTCCACTCTCCTCCCCACTCTCCTCCCAAACTCTCCTCCCCCACTCCCCTCACCTAATCCCCTACCCCACTCCAATACGCCACTCCCCTCCTGCGCTCCACTCCCCCACACCCCTCCTCAACTCCCCTCCCTCACTCCCCTAACCCACTACCCTCTCCAACACTTCTCCCCCACTCCCCTCCCCCACTCCCCTCCCCCACTCCCCCACTTCCCCACTCCCCTCCCACACTAACCTCCCCCACATTCCTCCCCACTGTCCTCCCCCACTCCCCTACCCCAAATCCCCTACCCCAAATCCCCTACCCCAAATCCCCGACTCAAATCCCCTCCCCCAAATCCCCTACACCAAATCCCTACCCCCAAATCCCCTCCCCCAAATCCCCTCTCCCAAATCCCCTCCCCCACTCCACTCGCATACCGCACTCCCCTCCACAACTCCCCTTCCCTCCACCTCCTCACTGCCCTCCTCAATACAACTCCCCTACCCCACACACATCACCCACTCCACTCACCCACTCCCCTTCCCTCCACCTCCTCACTGCGCTCCCCTATCCCACTCCCCTATCCCACTCCACTATCCCACTGCCCTATCCGACTCCACTTTCCCACTTCCCTACCCCACTCCTCTAACTCACTCCCCTCCCCAACACCATTACCCCTCTCCACTCCACCATTCCCCTAACCCCCTCCCCTAGCCCACTCCGTCCCACACTCCCCTTCCCCCACTCCAGTCCACCTCTGCGCTTCCCTGCACATCTTCACTGCCCTCCCCGACCACACTCCCATCCCTCACTACCCTCACGCACACCCCTACCCCACTCCCCTACACCACTCCCCTACCCCACTCCCCTACCGTCCTCCACTAGCGCACTCCACTAGCGCACTCCACTACCGCACCCCTCTCCACCACTCCCCTACCCCACTCCCAATCACCACACACCAACCCCACTCCCCTACCCACTCACCTCCCCCACTCCGCTAACCCACTCCCCTCCCCCACTCCCCTCCCCCGCTCCCCTCCCCCGCTCCCCTCCCCCGCTCCCTGACATCACACCGGCTCCCCCACTCCCCTCACCCACTCCCCTCCCCCACTCTGCCCCACAACCCTCCTCCTTTCCCCTCCCCCACTCCCCTCGCCCACTCCCCTCGCCCACTCCCCTCCCCCACTCCACTCCCCCACACCCCTCGCCCACTCCACTCCCGACACTCCTCCCCCACTCCACTCCCCTCCCCCACTCCCCTCCCCCTCACCCCACCCCCACTCCCCTCCCCCACTCTCCTCCCGTCCAACACTCCACTTCCCTGCACCTCCTCATAGCCCTCCCCAACAACACTCCCATCCCCCACTCCGCTCCCCAACTCTCCTGCCTCACACCCCTTCCCCACTGCCCTTCCCTCCATCTCCTCACTGCCCTCCTCAACCCAACTCCGCTACCCCACACACCTCACCAACTCGACTCACCCACTCCCCTTCCCTCCACCTCCTCACTGCGCTCCCCTATCCCACTCCCCTATCCCACTCCACTATCCCACTGCCCTATCCGACTCCACTTTCCCACTTCCCTACCCCACTCCTCTAACTCACTCCCCTCCCCAACACCATTACCCCTCTCCACTCCACCATTCCCCTAACCCCCTCCCCTAGCCCACTCCGTCCCACACTCCCCTTCTCCCACTCCAGTCCACCTCTGCGCTTCCCTGCACATCTTCACTGCCCTCCCCGACCACACTCCCATCCCTCACTACCCTCACGCACACCCCTACCCCACTCCCCTACACCACTCCCCTACCCCACTCCCCTACCGTACTCCACTAGCGCACTCCACTAGCGCACTCCACTACCGCACCCCTCTCCACCACTCCCCTACCCCACTCCCAATCACCACACACCAACCCCACTCCCCTACCCACTCACCTCGCCCACTCCGCTAACCCACTCCCCTCCCCCACTCCCCTCCCCCGCTCCCCTCCCCCGCTCCCTGACATCACACC